>NC_141763.1:37301954-37470392 GCF_982258835.1 Parasteatoda tepidariorum
GCATTTCTTCAAATTTATTTTTTAAGCTTAATTCAAAAACATAGTCCTTTGAAATAATTCTGTAGAAGAAATGATGGTTTAATGTATGAAATATAAATTTTTGAATTACCTTTCACTCATAAAATATTTATAACATCAAAACTATTAGATCTATCAAATCAATTCTATTTTTTAAATTCAGCCTAAAAAATACATAATAAATAATGTCAGACTTGTCTATACTACAATGTCTCAGAATTTTATTTTCATCAAATTAATTTACATTACATGAAGGGATCATCAATTTTATTCATTTACACATTGCATATCAAGAATATCACTTTTATGAAAATTATTTTTTCCACTTTCTTAGTAAAATTGCTTTTTAAATATAAGAGGATTTTCAATGTCATACTTACATTTTATTATTGTAAAATTTATATCATTCATTATTGGAATAAGATAATTTAATTAAAAATTATAGGATTTATTTTGGGACAAATTTATTGTAATATACAGTATATAAATTAAAATTTATTTATAACTATAAAAAAAAACAATATTTTATTAAGAACATACTTTTAATGTATCATATTATTTTGTTATAGCCCTTTACGTGTTTTGTTTTGCATTTTAAATAATACAAGAATCAATTTAAAAAATAAAACATTTATTGTCAAGTCAAACATTTAGAACATTATTCATTTTTATTTCTTATTTTTTAATTTCTTCCATAAAAACAGTATTACATCTCTTTCCTTCTTTACCAGATAAACCTTACAGGATTATACGAAATATCTGAAATAAAAGAAAGAAATCACTTTCATGATAAAATTTTACCAACACATTATTAGAATAAGGAAGATTAAATGCCATTAATTTGAAATCATTTAAGTCCTTAGGTATCCCTTTTAAACTTAATTTAAGTTTGACAGATATTTTGATTATAGTTCTAAGATTATTCTATACACTAATGAAAGATGGCAGGTGTGTTTAGTTTTGTAGTTCTTATGTTTGGATTGAAATTTGTTTCAAGAAAAATAAATTGTATTTATAAACGAAGACTCTTAAAAATGTAAGTATATTGAAAAATTAGTAAGGTACACTTACATACTTACTGTCATTATAGAAAAGCTAAGTATCAAGAGATAAATGTGAAGTATAAATAAAAAGTAAAGTATCATTAGTTAACTTTGAATAATTATAAACAAAATATTATGCAAATCATCATACACAAAAAAAAAAAAAATAGAAGGGATGAATGTAGAAACAGACAAGGAGATTGGGAATTTGCATTTTTAATAATTACTTTTAATATATAATATACTACCTTTCTTGTAATACTTTTCAATAATTACTGGAAAATGGGGTAACTTTGTGAGAAACAATTTAAATATTTACCACACATATTTTCTAATTGTTTTAAAATGAGATTTTCAAAAATTAAAAGAATTCTTAGGGAAGAATAAAATAATTATTTCACTAATAATTATAAAACTTTCAAATAATCGGACACATGCTTTTACAATCAACAGAAACAAAGATTAAAATTTAAAAATAAAGAAATATAATCATTATTATATTTTATGTTATAATACTGAAACAAAGTTTGGCGAGTTGCTTGGCGAATATTTCAAAGTAAAGCTTTTCGCCAGTATAATTCTTTACATATATAAAAATAGAAATTATTTCTATTTAAAGTAATTAAAACTTTGATCGGAACAAATTATAATAAGTTTTAATTTTATTAGCTTAAAATAAATAAATATTTTAAAAGAAAATTTATCGCAAAAATAATGTACTATACTTACCGATACTAAAATCGTGTGCAGGTTCCTGTTATGGTAGTACATCAACTGCATTGAGATGGTCATCTCATAGTGCGAAAGTATTTTTAATGCTTTCATTTTAAAGGAAATGTTATTATTAAACTAAAAACTTGTTCCGTCTCATCTATAAAAAAATTTCATCCGATCATCCTCTTCCTAACGTCGCCGCCATTTTTATTTACATTTGTATATGTCATCACATAAAATTGAAACGTCATAAAAAGCAAACGATCTGATTGGTTCATGAAAGAAATTGCCTGAACGGTTGCAGATATTTCGTGCAACCGTAATTTCTATATCACACGAGCGTTTTTTGGAGAAATTTCACTTGCAGTTGCACTTACACTTGCAGTTACACTTGCAGTTGCACATATTTTCTCTCGTGTGATATAGCCATTTGATTTGGAGTGCCATACAGAGTAATTACCGATAGAGGATCACAGTTTGATTCTGAAACGTTTAAATCTCTTACCAACTTATGTGGAGTAAAAATCAACAGAACAACTGCATATCATCCTCAGTGCAATGGCAAAATTGAGCGTCAACATCGTACATTGAAAACTGCAATAAAGGCACACAACTCTATTAAATGGTCTGAAACTCTTCCTACTGTCTTACATGGTCTCAGAGCTGCTCTACGCGATGACACCAACTATTCAATATCTCAGATGGTTTATGGTAAATGCATTAAACTTCCTGGTGAATTGTTTGATAACTTAAAAGTGACAACATCCACGGAAAACTTTATTAGCAATCTTCAACATCAAATGGAAACATTAAAACCTTTAGAGTCAAAATATTTCAAAATGAACAAAGTATTTGTGCACAAAGATTTAAGTTCATGTTCACATGTTTTTATGCGGATTGATAGAGTCAGGAAGCCATTAGAGTCTCCTTATCAAGGACCCTATAAAGTGATGGATAAGACAGAAAAGTATTTTGTAATTAGTTATAAAGGAAAAAACGTAAGCATTTCAATAGACAGGCTTAAACCAGGTTATCTACTGAATTCTGAAAATGAGAATCCAGATTACGATGAAAACCTAAAAACTGCAAAACCTAACGAATGTTTAACATCAAATAAATTACAAGAAAATGCAGCCAATTCCGAGCAAAATGTTAAAATGTCTAGATTTGGCAGAAAAATAAAAAAGCCTGTTCGCTTTTTAGAACAAAACTGTATTAATTAGATACATATACATTTATTTTATATATATATTTTTTATTGCATTGAAACTAGAATGGTATAATTTCTATATATGTTATATTAATATCTTGTATATATGTTTTCGTATTATGATGAGTCATTATGTAGTATAATTTTTGAACTGTATATATGCTGTTATATTATCATTATATGACAAATTTGACATACTTGCCAAGCATCGTAACTTAGTTACTGGTGAGGGAGTATTGTAGGAACATCATATGTCACATGTCTATTCATATTATTTTTATGAGAGTTGCGAATGGCAACAGATCAAAAAATAATAATAAAAAATGAGTGTTCTAAAAAATGTCTGCTGATCATTTTTATCCTGTAACTCTGTTGCGTACACATTTCGTATCGGCGTTCTACAAAATAATATGTTTACATCACAAAAACGAAACTAAAACATACCGTTGTTGCCGTCTTCATTTTTACAATATATATGCGCTTGCGGTGGCCAAAGCTCTTACATGCGAACTAAATAATCCCTGTGACCATTCGTAATTTACAATTGCGCTTACATGTCATGGCATCCTGTGAGTATTCATACATGTGCCTTGGACTCTCTGTAAATGTAGGCGGCAGTATAATCATTTTCCCCACATCATTAGGATTAACGTTACCATCATTAATTATAGTATCCCTTGAATGTATTCTTCTGAACGTAATTTGATTTAATTTAATATACAGTAGGCGTTCGGTTTCAATTTTCGCATACATATCGACAATGTATTGATGAAATAATTGTCCACATTTTAAAATATGATTATCAGCGTTTTGGCGAATCATTAATCTATATGCATAAAAATTAATGGCGCTAACTTTCTTATTGGTTTTCTAGCCTGTTTGTGGATTTCTCAATTTTATATTAAAATGGTATCCCATCCTCTCCTTGCCAAAATAAAATAGGATATTGCAATGCATCATAGGATCGATGCGTTTCTGAGACTCTTTGAACGTCACCATTTCTGCAATGAAGAACTATATCGCGGGAGGTAAATTCTTCGCCAACTATAGCCACCTCTTCCAATGTTGGTGCATTGTATTTTCCTTTGTGGTGGCCTGCAGGTGTTTTGTCAGCTCTAATAGCAACTCTGTAATTAACGGGGGGCATTTTGTCAAGGACAGTTCTAAACAGCCTAATTAACTGATTAAGTTGATCGAAATTTTTTTGTAATGCGGTAGCAATTTCTCGTTTAGTGTCATTGTTTAACTGACAACGTTAATTGACTTGATCATTTGTGTTACCCACGAAATAAATCTGTAGAAATTTATGATCTGCGCCAGACAATGGAAGAAGTGATTCTGCACGATGATAAATTTGGCCTTGCACTTTGAATGTTGGCATGTAATTCTCGTTCACGATACGTGTAGCAGCGAATAAAGTCATTTGGAAACACGAATTGTACCGGCGTATATTCGCCAAAATATTTTTCTATTGGTTTGTTTGACCTGATAAGAAAGTTGATAATGGCTCGGCTGGCGACGTTAAATCTGGTAGTTTCACTTTGCTTCCGGAACATCGAATTCTAGCTGTTTCATTTTTAAATTTGAAAGCATTACGAAACATACATAATTGATCCATTTTTCCGATGATGACGCTTGGGTGAAGATTATAGTTGGTTGTCGGATCATAGTGAAATGCACTGAGATTCAAATCAGAGTATTGGCAGCGTCTGTATAGCGAAGTGCGTTCTCGATCAGTTTTCTTGCTTCCGTCGCTCAGATGTTTCCGACGAACGGGCTTGAGTAGTGCGTTCTCGATCGACTTTCATTCTTGCTTCCCATTGCTCGGATGTTTCCGAGCAGAACTTTCTTCAGCTCCTCTAAATTTTGTGGGTTCTGTGCCAAAACACCTCTCAAGATTTGAGCATGCATGTTGAACTTTGGCTTACTGAACAACAAACATATCCTTTCTCTGATCCTCTCTTGCGGCACTACTACAGGCGCCAAAATCAAGTAACTTATTCTTTTGGACAGCTTGAACAAGGTCTCTCTCAAATGGCATATCCAGCGACTATTTGAAAGTTATAAAATCAAATGAAGCAGAGGATGAGTTTACTTTCTTACCATATAATTTTAAAATAGAGTTTTTAAGACTATTAAAATCAACTATCTCTTCCCCAAATTCCTTTACACTACCTCTTGCTTCCCCATATAACATTTCTTTCAAGGCATGAAATTTATCCCCCTCTGACCATTTCCATTGCAAGGCTGAGTCTTCAACTCTCTCTATAAATTCCTCAATAATATAGCATATCATTAACCATATGTACATCACACAAAGAAAAAAAAAGGGCTTAGCTCGCGGCACCATTTTTACTACTGCAAGTTTTTGATAAATTCAGCATACAAATTATTCTAATTTATCTCTTAAATTTGTCAGTTAAATTTATACAAAAATTTTATATCTTAATAAACAAGGAAATACAAATTTTATCGCGAAAAAAGACTTTACCCAGGTTTATTATTGTAGTATGGTATACTACATATTAAGTAAAATCAATTGTTAATTCTAATTTAATTATCTAATTTAATTATCTAATCATCTTAATTTATTTAATCATCATCATTCATCTAATTTAATAATCATTTGTTAATTGTTAATTTGTTAATAATGTATTAAACGCTTAAATAATTGTAACTGTTAAATTTGTGATAAACTTTTAATTGTATGTTTTTTTAATTTCTTCTTTTTACACTTGTAATTAATGTTATTTATTTATCAGTATTCAATAATTCTTTGCAATATATTTCATGTAATATTTAAGTTTTACGCCTCAATTTGTTTTGTAACCTTGGGAAAGTAATCTTTCTCTGCATTTATGTTCTTCCTTTAAAAGAAGATTCCTCCTTTTGTTACTTGCTGACAGCAAGATGTATGTCCAGTCAGCAAACCCCTATTGTTGGATGGAGAAGGAATGTCAGCAAGTCCTCTTTCCCACGTTTCGGCTTGCATCAAATGCAAAGCGCCCCTTTTGATCTTATGATGGCGCCAAGAATGTTCCAGAACATTCCACAAAATTCTTTACCAGGTGTATCACCACTTTAGACAACCCCGCTTCATGTTTGGCATGGAGCTTAACAATTAATTTCGCCAGTTGGCCAATATTTGCAGCTCTGTGATTTGCCCCTCTGATCCTTCTCCAGCCAACCGAATGGTTATTCGCAAAAGTTTAATTTTTTGGCGAGAGTTTTCTCCCCTATCTTCATAATGAAGAAATAGTCAGTAGCAGTTGTTTTTTTCTCAATTGTAGTTTTGTTTAGTTTTTGCGGCTTAGGCCGAGATTTCTGGTGTTGGCATGTTTGCCAAGCATTTTTACCTGTTTTTAAATGTTATTTTATAAATAAACTATGATTTTCTGCATCATTAACTATGAGTCTGGTGAGTAATTTTACAGTATAAGTTGTTTTCTCTTCCTTTTTTTCAGCATGCTCCTTTGTTGCGCTTACCTTAATGTTTGCACCCACTTCCTCTGTATACCATTTATACTTTTTCGGCCTTTACATAATTAGTATCTAAATTTTATTTAATCTTAATTTGACTTAATGTTAGTCACCCCCCTTTTTGATTTAGCCACACCACATAATATTTGGTGCCGCGTTTGCAACAGTTGACATGCTGAAAACTCAATGATGCACCTCTTTTCATTCGATCATTGTACTTATGCTTATTTTATATTTATTTTAAATGTTTTTATTTGAGATGCATCATTGGTGAAAAGGAAATTTTTGAATAGTTTAGATTATGTCTCCATTTTTTTATGTTTTAAGTGTGCACTTTTATGATGGTGTTTTTTTTATTTCATGTTTTTCATAAATTTATTTAGGGGTAGATAATTAAAATTTTTTTATCTAAGCATTTTTTTAAATTTTTGGTATTTGAATATTTTAATTATGCCAAGGACTAGGCAAGCAGACCCTCAGAGTGAGGTTATTCCAACTTCAAGAGAATATCACTTTAATATTGACCCATTTTATGGGGATCCCAGTACTTTAAACTGGTTTTTGTCCCAAGTAAGGGAACTTAAGGCACTTAACAAATGGAATAATCAGGCAGCCCTTATTTTCCTTAAGTCCAAATTAAAGGGTTCTGCACTTACCTTTTTTGCAACTTCTCCTAGTTGCCTAAGCCTCAATTCTTTTGAGGAAGCAGTAAAAATCCTTCAAAATTTTTTTTGTGCAACAAAAAATGAAGCCTCAGCTATTGCTGAATTTAATGATCTAAACATGTTTCATAATGAAACGATAAGAAATTTTGCCCATAGACTTGAGTCAGCAGCCCATCAGGCATATGCTTTTATTAATGATGCAGCTGCATTAAACAAAATTAAGTCAATTCAATTCTTAAATGCTATATCTCCTAGCATAAAGACTCAACTAGCCTTTGAGGATCCTTCAGATTTCATGGCAATTGTAAATAAGGCAGAAATAATATCTTCCTGCTCTGCACCACATACAAATGCTGCAGTTAATTTTGTTAATAAAACCCAAAATATGGACCAATGCTCTGAAATCGAAATGCTTAAAGATCAAATTAAGCAATTGACTACTATTGTTCAAGAGGCAGTAAATTTATGTCCTCTATGCAAATCTCCTGACCATTGTCTAAAAAATTGTCCTCAATTCACAACATCAACATCTAATGTGAGGAGAACCGAAAATAGCAACCCAAGACAACAAATTGTATGTCATTTTTGTGGGAGAAATGGTCATATTATGGCTCGATGTTACCAATATTTGAACTTGCAGGGTTCTAGGCAAAATCCTAATAGAAATACTGGTTCAAGTAATAACCGAAGACCACAAAATCAAGGTCGTCCCAATTTAAACTAGTGTCGGGACCACATTGTAGGGAAACTGTGGTCCCTTTTCAAGCTAAACGAACCCCTGTTTCTGATCAGTCTGATCAACCTTCTGAGTATTTAAGTCACACTATGGGTGATGGTAAAACAAAAATATCTGAATTTTTAAATCCTATGTCTAATGAGACAACCTTGTTTAATTTATTTAGTGAAAACAAATGTAATTTACCACTTATTGATATAATGTTTGGTGATAAAAAGTTCACATTTTTAATTGATTCTGGTGCTTCTATTTCATTAATGCCTAAAGATATTTTTGACCAAATTAAATTAGTAACTAAAGTTAAATATTTATCTAGAAACGTAAAAATTTCTACATTAAACTCTGAACTTAATTTTTTATCGTGTGCTCAAATTTCTTTTAAAATCAGTAATAGTCAGTTTAAGCATCATTTTTTTGTATCTAAATTTAATACTTCTCATTTTCAAGGTATCATTGGATATGATATAATATCCAAATATAACATAATTATAGATTCTAAGAATAATGAATTGATTTTTGACTCTTTTAAATTACCTTTTGCTTTACCTTTGTCTGAACAGAAAAATGTTCAAAATATAATATCACATGTTCATTTAACTAATAAGGTTGTTATTGATCCTAATGAAAGTGTTTTCATCAATGTCTCTACTGATAATGACAAATTTTTAAATAATGACATTTTGTTTACTCCCCTTATTAATCATAATGATTTATTGATGCATCCAAGTGTTCATGATTTAACCCAAAATTCATTTCATGTATTAATATATAACAAAAGTGCATCACCAATTCATTTAAATAAGTCTTGCAAAATTGGATCAATTTCTAGTGATTTTGATGTTAAAAATAATCTTGATAACCAAAATGTCAATAATGAGTATGTAAATTTGATTCAAGCTTCACCTGAAATGCTTGAAAGACGAAAATTAGAGTTGTCTATTAATGATTTTTACCTTGATAATTTAAATGAATCTCAAAAACATGTTATTGCTGATATTTTATTAAATAATTATGCTTGTTTTTCAAAATCTGTTGCCACTCTTGGCTGTACCGATTTAGTCGAACCCAGTATTAAGTTAAAATCCAATAACCCTATTAAAACCTTACCTTATGATATACCACAAGCTTTACAGGATATTGTAAAAAATGAACTCACTGAGTTAATGAATGCTAATATTATTGAAAGAAATGTTTCTAGCTGGGCTTCACCCATGGTTTTAGTAAAGAAAAAAGATACTGATTCTTCTAATCAAAACAAATATAGACTTGCTTTAGACTTTAGGTTACTTAATTCCATAATAGAAAATTCAACGTACCCTCTTCCCAAGATTTCGACTCTAATTAACAATATTTCTCAATTTCAATATTATTCAAAAGTAGATTTTAAAAGTGCTTATAATCAAATAATGGTACCTGATGAACTTCAGGAGGTGTTAACATTTACTACACCTTTTGGTACATATTCTAACAAACGACTACCTTTTGGTCTCAAAACTAGTGCCAGTACCTTTCAAGCTTTCGTTGACAAAATTATTGATGAGTTAAAAGCACATGGTATTGAGCATATTTATGCCTACCAAGATGATTTTATCATCTGTGCCAATGAATTTGATGACATGATGGGTAAAGTTAAAGCTGTGTTAAACATTTTAAGTAAATATAATGTAACTCTTACTCCCTCTAAATGTAGATTTTTTGAACAAGAAATAGATTATTTAGGTTTTCGTATTGCCAAAAACATAATTTCACCTGTTGAATTTAATATTGCTAAAATCACTAATTTTGCTGCTCCAAAAACAGTAAAACAAGTTAAACGATTTCTAGGTTTATGCGGATTTTATCGCTCATTGATACCCAACTTTGCAGAATTAACTGGTGTTTTAACTGATCTTACGAAGAAGAATATTTCATTTAAATGGACCCAACAGCATCAAGATGCATTTAAATCCTTACAGGATATTTTTTTTAACAAGCCGTTTGTCAAATTACCTGACTTTTCTAAGAAATTCTTTTTAAACACTGATGCAAGTAAAATGGCAGTTTCTGCTGTGTTATTACAAGAATATGAGGATGGTTTTCATCCAGTAGGTTATTTTAGCAAATCATTAAATAAGGGTGAGAAAAATTATCCTGCTATAAAGTTGGAGTTGCTCGCCATTGTTAAGGGTATAACAGCATTCAAGTACTATTTATACAACAAATCATTCACAGTTTTATCTGATTCTAAACCCCTTAAATACTACAAAAAATCTACTTCACCTGCTGACATTATAACGCGTTGGCTTCTTTTATTAAGTGAGTACACCTTTGATTTTAAATATGTACCCGGTTCTTGTAATGTTCTAGCTGACTATTTTAGTCGATGCCAAAATCCTGATTTAAGAGAAGACTGTAATTTTAATGATTTTGATAATACTGAATCCCTAATTGTACCTTTTTCTGATCCTAAAAATAATGAGTTAGTGTGTGTTACTCAAACTGACCCTAAATTTGAAATATCTAATGAAACATTTAAGGACAATCAAACCAAAGATCAAGAACTTAATGATATCATTACTAAATTAAATGATAATAACTTAAACACTAAAATTATTGATAAATATTTTATATCCCCTGATACTAAGCTACTCATGTTTCATAAAGAATATAATAAGAATGATTATGCTGATTTAATAGTTGTGCCCAAGTCTCTCAGACCTAAGGTTTTGGAAATTACTCATGTATCTCATACAGGTGTCAAGAAAACTTTTGAGTTATTGTCGAAAAGATTTTATTGGAAAGGCTACTATGCTGACACGTTAAACTATGTGTTATCTTGTGTTAAACTATCTGTTCGCATCAAGCATTATTCTGTCAAACCAGCCCCCTTAAAAAATGTGTACATACCTACTCGCCCTGGGGATTTTATTAGTATTGATATTGTTGGACCTATTAAAGATACTGGGCATGTGTTAACTGTTATTGATCACTTCAGTAAGTTTACTGTATTATATCATTTAAGGAACTTAACTGCTAATACTATGGTCCAACATTTGTTAAATTATATGTCATTGTTTGGTAGAGTTACCATGATTTTAAGTGATCTTGGAACTCAATTTAATTGTGAAGTGTTTCATACTATAAATTCTGAACTAGGTATTAAGGTAATACATACCACTTCAGGGCACCCTCAACTGAACTCAGTTTCAGAAAGAATAAACACTTCCTTAAAATCCTCATTGATTGCCTTGCGAGAACAAGGAATTTCTATTCAATCTGCCCTCTTAATTCACCAACAAATCTATAATAGTGCTATTCATCCTGCCACAGGATATAGCCCTAACATGCTTCATTTTGGTCGTGAAATGAGTATTTTCTTTGACACATACCAAAATTCTAACAATAAACTTATATGTTTAGACCAAGCTTCTTATATTTCTCAGGTTTTAAATGATCTAAATAATTATTATAGTAATGCTTATACTTCTTTAAGGCAGAATCAGACTGATCAAAACAGTAAGTTTGAAAGGAAAGCTAAACTTCGTAAATTCGAAGTAAATGATATTGTATATTTGAAATCCAAAGATTCTTTTAATCCCAAATTCAATGGTCCATACACCATCATTACAAAACATAATGATGTTAATTTTAGTATCCAATTTTTATCTAATCCTAATGCTCCTGTGTTTAAAATTCATGCAAACCGTCTAAGGTTAGCCCCACATAGAAAAACATCTCTGTGTGCTACCAGTAATAAATTACCTCAACAAAATACTAGATATTTTCTTCGTTCACATGTTTAATTCAAATAACTATTTGTGTGATTTTGCTAATGTTTTGCTTGCTAACCCCCATAAAATTTTGGGATGTCTCTGCTACGCTGGCATACATGTGACATCTTATCAGGCCTGACAAGATTTTTTTTTGGGAATGTTGTGATCGAAACGTTTGTTTCAGAATCATTAATTAATTAATCACTTTCTTGTTAAATTTTTTATCAACTCAGGGCAATACTTTTTACCTATTTTCTTAGTTTGTTTTTACTCAACTATTCATGTAAACATTTTGTAACTTAAGTGACTTTAATTATTACTTTGGATTTTTCCTAATACAATTAGGTTTTCCTTGTTTATTTTGGAATGTGGTACTATACAAATAACCTTTAATGCAATTTTAATACTGCATTTAATTTTAAGTAATGGGTTTATCCCAATCTTCTATGTGTCATTTTTATATGCATTTTCATGCAACCTTTTTTGGAGACATGTTCTAAACCTTGTTGGTCTAACACAAAGTCTAAATTTTTTATTGTACATTATTCTCATTTTTTGTTTATACTTACTTGTCTATAAGTATTGTTTTTATGCATATATCTTTGTTTGAGCTAATATAAATTGTTTTCAATATTTGTATGAACATATGAGTCAGAACTTACTACAACAACACAAACTGTACTGCTCGGCTCTGTCTTCTGGTGCTACCTTGAACTGTCTTCATCCCTGATGTCTGTACCCCTCATCTGGACTTTTGCTAGTCGTCGTTGCCAGACTTTATCTGAAAGTGGTCAGTGTATCTGCTACCTTGTACTGTCTTCATCCCTGATGTTGCTATCCCTCATCTGGACTTCTGCCAGTTGTCTTTTGCCAGACCTTATCTGGAAGTGGTCAGTGTATCTGCTACCTCGAACTGTCTTCGTCCCTGATGTCTATATCCCGTATCTGGAGATGTCTGATGTGTGTATTGTCTACTATCGGCTCCTGAGGCATGATCCTGCCGTCTTATACTGAGGTAATCTTGGCCTCTTATTTAATGACAATGTTTCTTCGTTCACATAGTCTCATATCGTGCTCCTACTGGTTTCATTGAACTCTGTGTTTTCGTCAAATTAGTGGCAACTCAATGTCGGTATTTCATAGTTCACCGTGCATCATATATGGTTGACTTCTGGATTCACTGAACTGTGGTATTTCGTCAAATTAATAGCAGCTAAATGGTTGGATGTGTTGTTTGAGATCAAGGTGCACAGCTACAGGAGCAGTACATATTTTTATCTGTCTTACTTGATTAGTTCTTCTTGACATGGACTCCCTCCCAAATTGTGACTTTTCACGAATTTCATTCTCAAGCACTAATACTTTTGCTTTTCAGATGAATTTTGTAAACCTTTTTCCTTTTTTGTGTATATATATATTTTTTTTTATACTTTGTGTTGCCATTATTCATTGAAAACAACTTAACATCTCACCAAGTTTTTTTTTTTCAGTGTAGTGTATTTGTGTGTTGTCAATTAAGTATTTATTCAAGTTTTTTTTTTAATTTTTGTTGGATGCAAATTTTTACCTTTTTCCCAGCTTCTGATTTTTGTCTTCCCATTATTGCATTGGATATATTAATTGTTTTGGCATTTGTTTATTTTCAGATCCTGCTGTCCTGAATTTAGTTTTTGTACAAAAAGGCTTCACCTTTTTTTCTGTATCTGGGGGGAATATATGTAGTATGGTATACTACATATTAAGTAAAATCAATTGTTAATTCTAATTTAATTATCTAATTTAATTATCTAATCATCTTAATTTATTTAATCATCATTCATCTAATTTAATAATCATTTGTTAATTGTTAATTTGTTAATAATGTATTAAACGCTTAAATAATTGTAACTGTTAAATTTGTGATAAACTTTTAATTGTATGTTTTTTTAATTTCTTCTTTTTACACTTGTAATTAATGTTATTTATTTATCAGTATTCAATAATTCTTTGCAATATATTTCATGTAATATTTAAGTTTTACGCCTCAATTTGTTTTGTAACCTTGGGAAAGTAATCTTTCTCTGCATTTATGTTCTTCCTTTAAAAGAAGATTCCTCCTTTTGTTACTTGCTGACAGCAAGATGTATGTCCAGTCAGCAAACCCCTATTGTTGGATGGAGAAGGAATGTCAGCAAGTCCTCTTTCCCACGTTTCGGCTTGCATCAAATGCAAAGCGCCCCTTTTGATCTTATGATGGCGCCAAGAATGTTCCAGAACATTCCACAAAATTCTTTACCAGGTGTATCACCACTTTAGACAACCCCGCTTCATGTTTGGCATGGAGCTTAACAATTAATTTCGCCAGTTGGCCAATATTTGCAGCTCTGTGATTTGCCCCTCTGATCCTTCTCCAGCCAACCGAATGGTTATTCGCAAAAGTTTAATTTTTTGGCGAGAGTTTTCTCCCCTATCTTCATAATGAAGAAATAGTCAGTAGCAGTTGTTTTTTTCTCAATTGTAGTTTTGTTTAGTTTTTGCGGCTTAGGCCGAGATTTCTGGTGTTGGCATGTTTGCCAAGCATTTTTACCTGTTTTTAAATGTTATTTTATAAATAAACTATGATTTTCTGCATCATTAACTATGAGTCTGGTGAGTAATTTTACAGTATAAGTTGTTTTCTCTTCCTTTTTTTCAGCATGCTCCTTTGTTGCGCTTACCTTAATGTTTGCACCCACTTCCTCTGTATACCATTTATACTTTTTCGGCCTTTACATAATTAGTATCTAAATTTTATTTAATCTTAATTTGACTTAATGTTAGTCACCCCCCTTTTTGATTTAGCCACACCACAATTATTATGTCCTTTGATACTTTGTGCAATTGTATATGTTTGATGAATAAAAATTAAAACATCGTAGATAAGCATATAATAAAAGATTCAAAAAGAAATTGAAATCATTTATTATAAGATGATTATTTTTTCAAGTTCTGAATATGTTAGAAAGGTAAAATATTTACAGTATGGTACGCGCTTCATCACATTTTAAACATTTATCCCTGTTTTAACAGACATCGTGTTACCTTTTTTAATAGCACTATTTCATGCGTGAAGGATTTGTTTGGTGAAATTCATCATCCTAACATTTTCTCCTTTCTGAAAGCTATTGATGTTTTATATTGTATATGTTTTATATGATTTTTTCCCCTTTTATTTATTATATGTACCATTTTATCTATATCGAGTATGTAATTAGACTTTTATCATATTTTATTGACTTTTAAGTATACTTGTCTCGCTATTAACACTTTTATTACCTTCATGTGTTTTATAAAGATAAAATTGTAATGTGCATTTCACTTTTTGCATTGTAGTGTGCATTTTATAACACGTTGTTTGGTGCAGCATATCCTCCTTTGGTTTTTTTGTCAATTAACCTTACTGCATTACGGTGAAAATGAAAACGAAATTTGGTGTTTAAAATGTTAACATATTTAACTAAAATCGATCGCTTGAAATGAAGCCAGGCTATCTAGTGTCCTCAGAAAACTAAACTGGAAGCAAAATTTCTAAAAGAACATTTGGAAACGCACCGCTACCAAACAACCTAAACTAATTAATCGAAGTATCAATTAATGCATAACTTTTAGCTGTAACAGAGAATTGTCTTTCGCAAAACAAACAAATACTAGCTCTGCATTGTTACAGTGACATAGAACTTGTGAAATATTCTACTACTTGTCTAAACAATAGATTCTACTTGTCTAAACAATTAAATCTAATTAATTTTTGCAAATATTTTTTCTTCAAAAAGTCTTAAATGATGCATCTAATATGTAGAAAGAGGATTTCATGAAATACGAATAAAAACTTATGCATATTTTTATTAAAATATATTCAAACATTCGGTTTAGTTTACAGACTTCTTGCCTTATTATTTTAGTTTGTCATTTGAGTAGATGCATTAAAATAAGTTTCACATAATAAACATTGAATTGAAATACCTAATTACACTAATTGTTTGTGTTTAGATGTAGGAGCAATAAATTGTATGTAAATAAAATTCCGACAAATTCCAGGAGGAAGCTTCTCTTAAATTGAAAGATTCCCCATGCTGTAAGTGTTATTTTTTGTCTGGAGTCCATAAAAAGAATTAATGTCTTGGCCTGGTCACGAGTTCTTTCGTTTAACCTTAGTCGATATGCAATAATTTTTACATCATTCCTTAAAGTTTCATCTTCTACGTTAACTCTTGCAGCAAAAAAAATAATTACAAGAAATCCTAAACTTGTACTAATCTCGTGAAAAGCCATTTGTCCTGCGAAGTTAATATCTATAAAATTCCTGCCCCAAAACCCAAGCAAAGTGGCAAAAGTTTGAAGGAATTCAATAAAATACGCTGCACTTACAAAGAAAGCTGCCATTGAAAATGCAGCTTCAAATGAAGTTGCTAAATCGTGGATACATTCATATTGAGTGATGAAAATACGACAGCTTTGGTTGGTTAAAGTTTTCTTGCATAATCTCAAGAGTTTACTTAGTGTAGCACACCATGTAAAGTAAAAAAGTGTGAACCACGTTAATAATAATGCAACAGTAAGTCTCGTTAAATACATAGTTATAGCAGTTAATTCCATGACAGGGAATGCTAATGAAACACTAACATTTTCTTTGACATAAAACGCTTTAATCCAATCATCGGATAAATTTTTTCCATTAATGATGTTGCGTATTATGAAAGCAGTTTTTATAATTTCAAGTGCTAAATACAAAACTAAACAAACATTCACAGTTAGAATGCGTTTCATTGTAAAACATTTTTTTAGTGATTGAAATTTAGAAAAACTTATAATTATATCAGACTTCTTATAATACATCGAACACCAAATTCCTAAAATGCAAACTCTCCATACAATTTGCGAAAGACAAACTTTTATACATTGAAAATCTTCTCGGCAGTGAAGAAATAGTTGGCAGGTTACAATAATGATCTTGAAAATTGTACCAACATGAAATATTAATAAAAATATCATATGTAGAGTCTTAAAATAGCTTTTAAAAGTCGGTTCAAAAATTTGAATTCCAAAAATATATAAAATAATGTTTAGTGCATTAATTTTATTGTACTTTCTGTGGAAATGTTTAATGAAATTTAAAATGGAATGTTTTATTCTGAATAGCCTTTTTAAGATCATTTTCTAATCCAAAGAGAAATAGATTCCAAGAGAGATGCAGAAATAGAAGGCTCTTTTCACTTACACTCTACAATTGTTTAAAGAGTATGTCTTGAACCAAAGCATTACTCATATGATTAAAAATTACTCAATGTCGAATCTAAATAACAAAATATTAGGTGCACTAAATGCTTTTTAAGAAGAGTGTTTCCAAGTCCAATTTGTAATTTACAATCTTGATAGTTATACTCAACCAGTACTGCAAAACTTAAACAATATATTTTTTAATTAAATATTATTATACGTTTATTACTTCCAAATATTCAATTTGCAGTGCCAATTGTTAATTTTTTCTTTTAAAAGTCGTAATCTTGTAGTAAATCGGGTTTTTTTTCACTAGTTTTTCAAACCTGACTTTTTTCTTTGTAATTCACAAGGGAAATAATTTTCATAATTATTCTAGAGTACTATTTTGTTTATTGTTTTTACACCATTCCATGTTTGTTATACCATTCCACCATTTATGAACTAAATTGTACTAAGCGAACAGATGATTTCAACTACGTACAAACATTTTGAAATAAAGAAAATCAATCATGTAGTAAATCAATGCAACGTAATGCAATCAATGCAACGTAATAATTTTGTTTACTTTAAACAAATATCATTGTCCAATTATTTTGATACACATTTAAAAAGTTTTCAAATGCGTTTTAAACAAATTCATAGTTACATATTATGTAGATACATGTAACATATTATGTAAGCACGAAATTTTTGACTGAATGAAGCACAAAATAATGATTGACTGATTTCCAGTGCTTGATCAATATGTATCTTATCACAAATTGGTTTTACTAATACATGTGTTAGAAATTGAAGCACAAAATAATGTTTCATTGATTTCCAATGCTTGACCAATGTGTATCTTATTACAAATTGGTTTTACTACTACATGTGTTAGAAATTATCAAACCAGGCATTTAAAATCACCTTTCATTATTCAAAATAAAAACCATTTTTATATCATTGACCTTTACAAATTTTCCGGAAGTAATTACAAAATATTAATTTGCTTACTCACTCCTTCAATTACAACAATTGTTGGCATGACGATATTATATTTCAATTAAAAAATATTTACTGACATACAACGATAAATCATACAGCGACAAAAATACTTAAATTGAAAGTGCGGAATTCATCTTAACATAAAGCCCTTATTTAAATAATTCTTGTTAAGCTAAATAGTTTCGATTAAAGCTAGATCAATTGGCTTAAACGCTTCAATAATATTGGGGAACGGATACTTATTACAAACATTACATTATTAGGCTTTATTGCACTTCATTCATGCATCCATAAATGAAAAGTTTTTGCTATATTTCTCATGTATGTTGTTTATTTTTAAGGTATTAGTTTGGTGCATATTCAAATGACAAATAAAATAAATAATAATAATAAATAAATGAAATGAAATTTATATATTTATTATTTTGTTCAAGGCCAGAAAGTTTGTTAAAAGTATACATAAGTGAACTTATATACCACTATTGTAATTGTTAATTTTTTGTGAATTGCAATCCTTATGAAAATTGTTCATCAAACTAGTATTCAACTTATAGTGTAATGCGTTTTACAAGTGACAAGTTTTTTCAATAAAGGTTTAGAATCATGAGTCTTTGAACGATTTTTGTCCACTCCAAATAATACTTTCACTCAAACCTGAAAATAGGGTACGAAATCGAAACTAATGTTACACTAGAAACTATAGGTTTCGTTTTCATGAAGTTTTTGTTCTGAAGATATTTTCTTTTTTCGCATCTGCTCATCAAATGAATTTGTTTTAATAAAAGAAATCCATCTAACACTATAAAGCAACGCTCAATCGACCTCGGTCACATAAGATGGACGTTGCTGGGGACCAGACACTTACTATTGTTTTACTTCTAATTTTGTCCAACTGTGGGCTGTTGCCAATAGAAACTAATTGTAAAAATGTTGATTTTTAATAAATACCAAGGGTTGGGCTCCGGCCGGTGGTTTGTCTGCCGGGTGCGTGTGCCGTGGTTTCGGACTGCGGTCTCCTCTGAGGGGCTGTCGCGACGGCGAGTTGACTCATTCGAGTGCCCATTGTCTTGGGCGAGGCGTAACAGCAATTCTTAATAAAAGAAAAGTTCTATTTTTCTTCTTTTGTACTCATTTGAAGAACCAGTAAATTGTAGGTGCAAAGAATACCCACCGATGCCAAAACGAAACTTCTGATGAACTTAAACATTCCCCAAGCTGTAAATAAGATTTTGACTTTCGATTTCATGAAGTAAGATAGCTGTTTGTTTATTTGTTGGTGTAATGACTGGCGGGGAGGATTATAAACTACTTTCCTCACTTCATTTCGCAAGAACTCATCTTCTCTACCGACCCGTGCAGCAGAAAACACCATTGCAAAAAAGGCAATACAAAACACTAGCGTGTAAAAATGCACCGATACATTAAACATTGACATATAAAAATTTAGATCTTCAAACGACCAGAATCCTAAAGCTTTTGCGAAAAGCTGGAAGAGTTCAGTGAAATGTGTCACACTGAGAAAAAAAGCTGTAGTTGTAAAAGCAGATTCTGACAAGATTGCCAATTCATGTATCGTTTCATATTTTTGAATAAACAGATGAATAGATTGAGATTTTAACAAAAGAGTACTATCTTTAAGGATGTTAGCTATTGCTATGCACCACGTTATGTAAAAAATCGTGATTAATGCGAGAACTATATTTATAAACACTTTAGTGGATAAGAAGTATAAAATCACAAAAACTGTTTTTATTGGATAGGTAACTGTTAAATGCTTTCGCATTGTCAATTCTGAAAACCACGCATTAGTAACATTTCTATCTGAAATAACTGCATGAACAGTTGAGGTTAGAGTCATAGCATTAAGGATGAAGCAAAACATACAACAAATGTTTACAAGTTTAGTGTGTTGTTTTTTCTTAACTATATTTAGAGCTTCGAACTTAATTAATGCATCTTCGATTGCTTTTTTGTTCAAATATAAGGAAAACCAAGTCCCAAAGAAGCCTATTCTCCACAAAACTCTAGAAAATTTTTCTTTTTTACACTGAAAATCGTCACAAATAAACATCAATTCATTTGAATAAAGACAAACGGAATAAATCAAATTTGTGTGCAATAAAATCACGCAGAAATAATGCAAAACTGTAGATATCTTTGACGGTGATTTATTTTGAAAACCAGGAACGCCACACATGCTTAAAACATTAAAAAGCATATTAAAATTCTGAAATCTTTTTCTGATAACTTCAATTTCTTTTGAAAATTTATTGATCATCGCGTTTGACATTTATAAAATTCTGTTATAAGAAGAATAAAAATTTCCAATGTATACTTTTAAGTTGTTAAAAAACAGAAATAAAATATTTGCCATTACCCAGTCAATAAGTATTGAACATTAAGATGAATTGTGCAATCACTGGTGTATTTATTACCATCATTTTTAAAGTGTTAATTTTCTTCGACATCTCTCTGATTATAACGTTAGTCCTTCTGTTATTGAATAAGATATATAATGGCTAAACATATAGTCGCTTTATTTCTTAACAAATGCTAAGCGCCAGCAAGCGAACTAACTTCTGAAAGCATATTATAGAAGGGAAATCATTTACGTAAATTACTTTTTTCATGTAATATCAATAAATCTATATTATTTTCGGCAGTTAAAAGTTAATAACAGCAGAGTATAAAACATTGATTTTGCTTTGAAAATAATCCCAATGAAGATTAAAGTCAATTTACGTTAAGTGTGGTAGAGTTATTGATTAATGTGATTGACTCAACCTATATCTAATGCTAGCCTTTTCTAGAATCCAGCTGTTTTTTTCTTCTTCCTTTTTTAACTCCCTCTGAAAAAATCTTTTATAATCAATCATAAATAAATCTGATTTACCAAAACAAATTGTTCTTCGAATAGGATACTAAATATGAAATTGGTCATTCGCTGTTATCAGTTGATACAGATACATTTATCACGAAATTTAAAAAAAATTTGCTCACAAGCATAACTTAACAAAATGTCACGAAAAGATAAAATAGAGTGACTTTTATTCACTAGCTCATTACAGAAATAATTCGAAGAAAGATGGATGTACTGTTTTAAAAGTGAGGTCCAATACGGATACCTAAAGTTTGAGCCATCTTGAATTCATTAAGAGGGTTAAAAAAAGGAGAAGCAGTAATTTTACATATTAGACAAATAAGATATTGTTTCCTATGCATAATTAAACGCTGTATTTAAATGAAATTAATAATTTATATGATTTAAAATATATATCGCTCATTTGGTGAAACAATGACGTAACTGCAAAATCGAGTTACGTCATTGTTTCACCAAATGTGCGATATCAAAATATTATTTTTTCTTTGAAAAACAGCGACCAATGGCAAAGAAAAGGATAAATTCGGATAAATTTTGCATTTTTAAAATTTTTTTTTAGCATCTCCATCGATATTTTAGCGGGAATAGAGTGTTTTACATATCGCTCATTTGGTGAAACAATGACGTAACTGCAAAATCAAGTTACGTCATTGTTTCACCAACTGAGCGATATGATTAAAAGTATATATGATTCAATAAAGCTATTTTATAATTAGAAGTTAGAAATTTTAATTTTAACTTATTTACATGCCTGCTATTTCTATTTAGACAAGTGAGGTACATTTTTTTTATGTATATTATTTTTACACTAAAATCGAATAAAACCAAGTAAATAGAACTGTAGTGCAAAAGTTATGAAATTTTTCCCACATAAAAAATATTGTTTTAAATTTTTTACATGTGTGAGATTGCTATTTACGAAACGTTTATTATGTATTCCGTTATCGTTCATATTTTATTCATTGAACTCACTAAACTTTTGAATCATGAACAATGAATTATTCATTAAACTCACTAACAATAACTACGAAATAATATTAAGTTGGATTCCTAGACGTATCGGCAGTAAGACAAAATGTAAGCAGGAATCTCTTAACACCTTTGGATTTGAAACGAATATGGAAATTTGCAATTCAGCTAGCTTGGAAAGAACATTGGTGTAAACAAATAGACAATAAAATGCATCCAGTTCAGTTCTATAAATTCCATGTGATTTTAGTAAGAAAAATTTGTAATATGTATTTACCTAAGATGTATCTTAAAACTTTTTGTTTACTTTGTGCCATTAAACCCTACATTCAATTCAATTTAATAGGGGTCATGGTTATGTGACGATGATGTGCTTATAATGCGAATTATATGTATTGATTTTTATTTTTAACAAATCGTGCTATATTGATTATTGCAATTTGGCCTAATTCTAGGTAAACATTTTAAATCATTATTGATAAAAAGACGACAAAGCTCGATTATGGATAAATGATTTTATACTAATGCTTCAGTTAATTTTTATTAGACCAGAAAAATTATAATAGTAGTGTGATGTATAGAAATGAAATTTACACATAAATTTGTATTTTAATATTTGGTACATTAGTTGTAACGCAGAATTAAATATATAACAGCACATATTGGATATTACTTATTTGTATTTAGCTGAAGAAGTAATAAATTATATGTGAATAAAATTCCTACTGATTCCAGAAGAAAACTTCTCGTAAATCGAAAGATTCCCCATGCTGTGAGCGATATTTTTTGTCTCGAGTCCATAAAATGAAATAATGCCTTAGCCTGTTCAAGAGTTTCTTTGCTTTGTCTTAGTTGATATACAATCTTTTTTACTTCATTCCTTAAACTTTCATCTCTATCACAAACCCGTGCTGCAAAAAATGCTATTACGAAAAATCCAAAACTTGAACAAATCTCATACACTATCAATTGACCTGAAAAGTTAGCGTCACCAAATAATTTATTCCAAAATCCTAGCAGTTCGGCAAATATTTGTAAGAACTCCAGGAAATGTGCAGCGCTAACAAAGAAAGCTGTCATGGAAAACGCGGTTTCAAATGACATAGCTAAATCGTGGACGTATTCATATTCAGTGACGAAAATAAGACTGGATTGGTTCTTTAAAGTCTTAATGCATGATTTCAAGAGAGAACCTAATGTTATGCACCATGTCAGATAGAAAAGCGTAATCAATATTAGTAATATGGTAATTGTCACCCTAGTTGACACAAACAAAGATACAGCAATTATTTCTTTAACTCGGAATGTTAATGTAACATTATTTTCTCTAAGGTATAGAGCTTTAATCCAATCATCAGTTACATTTTTTCCATTAATTATTCTATCGATTACAAAATCTGTTATAATTATTTCAAGTAATAAATACAACAACAAGCAAACATTCACGGTTTTGACGTGTTTTTTCATAACGCCTTTTTTAAGTGTTTGAAGATTTGCGAAACAAACGTCTATGTCACGTTTTTTAAAATACATCGAACACCAGCTTCCGAGAATGCAAAATCTCCAAATAATTCGTGAAAAATTGATTTTTATACATTGAAAATCATCTTGACAGTGAAAAAGTAGATCATACGTGAAGGTAATGATCTTGAAAATTAATCCGACATGTAATAATATTAAATTAAAAAACTGGAGGATTTTAAAAGTTCTTTTAAAGGTAGGTTCGATGATCTGCAATCCAAAAAGGTACAAAATAATATTAAGCATGTTAACCTTATAGAATTTTATCTGAAGGCATTGCACGTAATTTAAAATTCTTTTTTTTAATCTAGAAAAACTTTGCAAGATCATATTTTATCCGAATTTTTAAAACGTGATAAATTTAACTTGCAATAATATACAGTGTCAAAAGTTCGTTTTGGCAAAGCTGTAGCTATAAAAAGAGAACGACCAAAGCTGCGATGGATAGACACAAATTCAATTCTAAAAGTTTAGAATTGGCGAACCATTGTTACACTGAAAGATGCATGAAAATCTCTTAAAAGAAAAGCCTTGGCAAACTTAGGCCAATGATGAGTTTAATTTTTAATGTTACTTTAAAGGAGACATTTATGAAGAACATAAAGTTAATGGCAACTAGCAGAGTTTTCTTTCTGAATGTTCTATATATTAATATCGACATCAATAGATCATAAGAAAGCTTCATTATTTACAAGGAGTATTTCAAGCTCTAGTAAAATAATTTTTAAGTAAATAAACATCAAGCAGTATTTAAATATATGTTGATTAATCATTAAAGTAGGTCTTAACAAATGATGTACCATACGCGAATCAATATTTCAAAAAGTCCATAGTTTATCTCAAGTAACATTCTAAAACGTGTTATTGCAGTATTATGTAATACGTTTTAAAATTTTGTTATTTTACTTTATTTCAACACTTATTGTTTTTCCTTTTTAAATACTGATATGGAGTAAAACTTTTTTTTAAAATCATTTTTCCTCTTTTATAGCCAAAGTTATTAAAGTAATAGTGACATGAAGAGGTTTTACATCATGTACCTAAAATATTTTGCTTCCTTTAGACAATAGTTTAAAGACAGCAAACTTTTGCGTAATTTTTAACCAACTGAAGCGAAACCGATAGTAAATAATCATATATTTAGAAAAAAAAGTCGTGAAAGTTACCAAATTACGCAGCTGCGTTATTATTTTTTATATTAACGCGTATCATATTTTATGTTTACACATTTTGTATACAGTTGAAACAATATCTTGCAAAATAAATAAAATTGACAGTGACATATTATCTGAAAAAACTAGATCCAGAAACTGCAAAACCGACGAAGCATAAAGTAAAATAGAACAGCATTTGTCGCCTGAAATTTTAAGAAAATACCTCTTCCCAATGCACTTATAAAGAGAATGAGTCATGATTAATCATGCTATACAATTCAAAGCATTGCGTTTCAACTCATTTTTTTAATTCTACTTTTAATGTTTGCATAACAAAAGTAGAATGTTTATTCCCGTATAAGAAGTTATGAAGCTAGAACCCCTTTCATTCAAATAAATAGGAAAACCATTGATTATTTTTTCAATAACCTATTGAGACTGTATTAAGTTAATGAAGAATATTGGACGCTAAGCACAAAACAAGATTCGTCGATAACTTAATTTATTTAGGATTTCCAATTATGTATATTGAATGATTTTTTTATTGGATATTTTATTTTTAAAGATAATTTTCTTTAAAACAATTATTTAAAAGAATATCATGAAGGGTGTTAATTAAATGTACTGATTTTGTTTTGTCAAAAGTTGTAATTCAGTACCGTCATATTGGAGTTATTTTTCACTAACGGTTTATACGTTTTGGTAAATGGAAAACAAACATCAGAAAAAGAGTTCTTTTAAAGATAGCAATTCAAAACTGCACTCGGATTTAATATTATTGTATACACAAGGAGTGCAACTCAAATAGCGTATAACTGTTTAACCAGCTTGCATGAAAGCATTTGAAGTTAATGTAATGCCAATAACATTGGCGTCTAGAACATAGAATCTCGCATTATTACAGTTTTTATTGACAGAATCTTAGTCTAACGTGGACATTTATCATCGAATATGTACTATGTAAGGTGAACACTATTTAACGTAAATGGGTATGAGTCAAAGCCGTAGCCAGGATATTTTTTCGGGGGGGGGGGGGTTATGGTAAGAAGCAAGGAGGGTTTCAGACATGCAAAGTAGGGGAAAACATTGTAACAAATATTGTTTATTCTGTTGTTTGCAAAAGTTAAACTAGTAATTAAAAAATATTACATAATAATTATAATCAATTTGTAAACAAAGTTTACAAAGACATGCGACGGGGATTTGAAGAAAATTTTTCGATTACTTTTTTAGGACTAACCGGAATATCCCGAAATATGCTTAATAAAGTTAGTTATTAAAAGGTTTGATTCGACAGTTTTTGTTTTTCTTTTTACTGAGAGACTCAAAGAAAGACTAAGAAGTTTGAATCCCAGAATTTCGGGGGGGGGGGATTTGTCCCGACGGCTCCCTCCTGGCTATGGACCTGGTATGAGTAATAAGAGCACCGAGAGTCTAGCTATTTATATTTGTCCCTGGTCAGTCTTTAAAATTTCGTGCGGACCTCCTCTATGTACAATCTCTGGCCTAATTATTAGACGCTTTTCTATGTAAAATCTTAATTATCAAGTGATTATACAGCTTTATTGTTTTTGCGCGAATGAAACCTGTTTGCACTAGTTTACGTCCGTTTATCAATTGGTTAAATTAGACGACATAAAATATAAATTAGACGATGTATTATATAAATATAGAATATTTATTTTATCAGTAAACAAGTGCAAACTGGTTTCAGCCGCATAAAAACAATAAAGCTGTATAGTAACACCTGAGGATTTTACATAGAATCTTATAGTGCGTCTAATAATTTGTCCAGGGACTGTATCTATTAAAGAATTCCCACTTCACATCAAAAACTCAACATTATTTATTTTAAAACCCTGCTACGTGATGACCGGTATCCTGGTGTAGTGTTTCATTGTACACTCTACAACAAAAAAATCGACGCACCAAGAAAGAGTTATCCGATTGAAACGAAAATTGGTGGATAGGAAGACAATGTATGGAATAGTAAATAATTAAAATTTCAGAACAATTGAATAATTTATTGCAGAGTTACAGTAGCAAGTTCAATGAGGTGTTGACCCGCCTCTAGCCTGGATACAAGCTGCCACACGGAGTGGCATAGACCGATAAAGCTGCCGGATGGTCTCTTGCGGTATTTCCTGCCAAATTCGATCCAATTGTCGAACGAGGTCATCAACATTCCGTGCCAGATGCAATCGCTTTCCCATCATATCCCAGACATGCTCGATGGGAGAGATCTGGTGATCTGGCAGGCCAAGGAAGAGTTTGACAAGCTTGCAGACAGTTCATAGCAACACGTGCCGTATGTGGTCTGACATTGTCCTGCTGAAAAACCAGTCCATGGCGCTGCAAAAGGAACGGTAGCAAAACAGGTCTTAGGATGTCGTCGACGTACCGCTGTGCAGTAAGTGTACCTCTAATGACGACCAAAGGGGTCCGGCTGTCAAAGGAAATGGCACCCCAGACCATAATGCCATGTTAAGGGCCGGTGCAGCGTGCAATAGTGAAGGCAGGACCCCCCCCCCCTCTGCCCCGTGCGTCTCCAAACACGTCTTCGATAATCGTCAGGACACAGTTGGAAGCGGGATTCGTAGCTAAAGTCTATACGTCCCCAGTCGGCATCATTCCAGCCTGATCGAGCCAAAACATTCATGCATACGAAATTTCAAAGCAATCGGATGATTGCTTCTTGGTGCGTCGATTTTTTTGTTATAGAGTGTACTACCTTTGGTGGGTATCATTTCTAATTCTCCAATTTACCATTTTTAATTTGTGGCTACACTCGTTGATTAATGCCATAACTCTTTTACTAAGTCTCTCTGATTTCCTCTAACTTGAAGCATTTCAGTACAAAAATATTTCAGTGTGAAACACTTTCTGTAAAATGTAACCCGCATTACTTAGATTGAATGAGCCGTTTCAAACCCCGCTTTGTTTGCTGTAGTCAAATACCCAACTTGGTGCAGCATTTTATGCCTTTAAACCCCCTATATTGAATACAATTCTACATCTTCGTTATGTTTATATTTAGTTTGTAGTGTGTCTACTACAATTCCAATTTACTAGTATATAAGACATGTAAACTCGATTCTATGTTGGGTTACCTTTTCATGGATGAAGGTTGACATTGTCGATAACAACGATAAGTTCATACACAAATTTTATCGTGAAATTTAATAAAAAGAATGGGTATGTATTGGTGTTGGAAGTTTTTTTTGCGTAAAAGGATTAATTTTAGAAGCAATTTATTATTTCTCTTCAACTTTATCATATAATTATTGCAAGTAAACGATTATTCTTGCATATTTTCTGTTACAAAATGTAATTTTAGAGGAATTATAATTTTTTTTTTATAAAGAATTTTTTTTTTTAATTTATGAGGTCTTATATTTCTTCCATTACATTACTCTCCAACTTCCTCAACTAGTTTTTCCTGAAAAAAAAAATTAAAAACATGTTAAAACTGAAATTCATTAAAACCAATACTTATTTCGGTGTCACGATGGTACACCTTTATCAGTAGGATAAAAAGACAGGAATAATTCAAACATAGATGATTTAATCCGACAGGGGTTACATCATGCTATAGAGATATTGAATACACAGTTAAAAGTTAAAATTAAAGAAGGTTAAAAATATTAATAATTTCCAAATCTTTCTCAAATATTGTATAATAGTTAAGTCCATTAACCTCTTAATGGTCGTGTAAGATCTTGTAAAATCCATTAACCTTTTAATGGTCGCGTAAGATCTTAAGTGAAAAGAACGGTTTTAAAAGCCTCCTTTTTTTTTTACTCAAGAAAAGTGTATAAAATTAAGTGTAAATACAATATGTGTATTCATTTTTAATTTAGGGGTAAATCGCAAATATGCCTTTAAAAACAAATATCTCTTCACGCATTTCAAATAGTCTGGTGCTGCCATCTGGTGTATTGATTGAGAATTGAACATGATTCCAGTCATAAGAGATATATTGTTTTAATCTTTTTGGCGATAATATTTGGCGAACATTGTAAAACTTATTGTTGCTTTTGAATACTCCAGCCCAGATTTATCACAAGTACAAAAAATAGAAAACGAAACTTCACCTCATCAATTCAGTCAATTGGTTGTTCGAGAATCTGATTATGTGTTTTTTTTTTTTTTTCTCTAATGCCTACCTGTGTTAACATCCGTCAATTCAGGCATATTCAGGGCGATTTTGTTGGCCTCTCTTTCAGGGGCACCATATATTAGGTGAGCCAACGTCACTCCCACAGTGAGGACAGATAATACAGAGAAGGAAAGAACATCCATGCCTTTCCCGGGATTCGAACCCTGAACCTTTCTGGTGCAAGGACAGTTCCCAGCCCCCTACACAGGCCGGTCGGCGAATCTGATTATGTTGTTCAAAGGAAATAGTTTTTGGAATATGAGTTTTGAGAGAATTTTTGATTCTGGACGCTAATTTCTGGAGAAAAAAAACGCGAGAACTATCAAATTACTTGTTTCGTGTTTGACTTTGACATATTGATCTTAAGTATTATAAGTATGTTTGGGCATATTTTTACGAATATTATCTTACATAGATTCTAGGTTAAACATGCCAAAATTAATATTACAAAATTAACATTGTAGAACTTATTGTATCGCCTATTTTTATGAAGAATTATTATTGATTAGTGAAAATTTTAACAAAAAGATACTTACACGCATTTAATTTCGCATGCCTCTTTAGAATAAAATTTGTTAGGTCCAAAGTTACAGAGTGGATGTTCAGATAATTTACATTCATTTGAATTTTGGTCGTATTCATATATAGGACCCTCATCAGGACATTTGCCTACACCACCATGAAATGCATGGGTACAGTCATAGCTAGTATCTGCTTCCCCTTTTTCAACTAAATGTAAGAAAGATTGTTTCAGAAAAATAGTCTTATTCATTAATATAAAATAGTCTTAATCATTAATATAAATCAATCTTAATGAATACAGAAAAATATATCTTAAAGAATTACAAAAAATTAATATACTCGCTTCGTGAAGAGCGAGCTTCCCTTAATAATGCAGTTAACAGCACAGAAATTTACTCTTATTTCTTCTGCTAATTTATTATTATTCACATTTTTATAACATTATTTCACAATAAGCTCCCATAATTATAATTCTGAATATAACTTGTTTACACCGACCCTTTAATACAAACATTCTTGAAAATGATAGTGCTGATATAGCTAAAACCACTCACAACTTAAATAGTAATCTCCTAACACCATTGGACGTTACAGTAAAAGCTTTTTTGGGCGGTGAATAGGGACCGCATAAAAGAAATCGTACAAAAAAATATTCGAAAATTTTATAAATTCTTACATATAATAACAACTTTGTACGATATACAACCTAATTTTTTTTATGCGTTTGATAGGGACCGCATAAAAAAAGTCGGACTCAGAAAATACATCAATGATTCATGAAATAGATAAGAGATTGCTTTCAATTAAATTAAATAATTAAATTAGACCTAAAGAAATTGTAAAAATATTTAATTCTTCATTGCGCATATACATGGAGAAGTTTTCAAATTATACATTAAATAGTTTGCTGCTATTCGTCGTAATCCAAAACGCGCATCTTCTTTTGATGAATTGGTTGAAAATCTCTTTCGTCGCTTGAAGATAGGGTTTCAATTGATTTGTTTTTTGGTACTATAATGTCAGTGATCAGTTTTTGTGACGACGGTCGACTGGTTAATTGCTTGTAAACGTCACGATAGTGAGACATGCATCTCAGCTCTTTTTGGAATTTTAAGCGTCTTTCCGCATTGGTATCTATTTTAAGAAAATGCGTTTCCAATTTTTTCGAAATATGGATCTCTGCATATATTTTATCTGCTGTAATAAATTCCGGTTCTTCTTGTCCATTTAAAGGAGTACTTATGATTAAAAAATTAAATAAAAATCATAAATACTACATATAAATAGAAACAAATGTAATTAATTTATTTACCTTTAATCTCACTATAAAATGAATCCTTAATCACATGAATCGTGTATAAAACTCTGAACACGAAGCTTATAGTATTTGAGATACGCGCAGACGAGAATTTACAGAATAAAAATAATGGTTTACATTTAAAATACAAAGTATTTTAACACAGCAGACGATTTTTTAGTGACTTACTTCAACTTGTTTAGCGTAGAATAAATTTTAAACAAAAGAGAAAATGGAGTTGACAATAAATGAACTAATGAAAATAAATAAACAGAGCATCGCGAAGTCCAGATACATCGTTGTCAAGGAGACCACGCAATTAGAGTTCGTCCACAACATGTATATGCACATTGATAGGAAACATTAAACTGGTGCTAACGCCGCTAAGATTCATATACCGCACAAAAATAAATCGCACAAAAATAAAATCGCACAAAAACAAAATCGCATAAAAAAGGACCGCACAAAAACAGATTGCACTGTATTTGTAAAACCATCAGGTCTTTATTTAACTTAGCAGCATAAAATCACCCCGAGGTCAACAAATTAAAGGTTATATGTTTGACTGTGAGAACCTAAGAGGCTGTTCAAAACTTAACTTATTAAATAAAACTTAACTTCGATAATGTTAACATCCAAAGCACATCTTATCCTCAAAATGACGACATATGCATAACTATCCTCTTAATTCAGTTTTACCGTATATGATAACATTGCTTCACCTTTGCTTTCAGTTGATTGAATAGATTTTTATTTTAGTGGATGTGCAGCTTACTGTTTGCTCACAATGATTTTTTTTAAATTTTTAGGAAGAATAGGTCGTGCATTTCTATGAGGCTTCTTACTATACTAGCTTATTACGTTTTTATGGATGCAAAGTAAGGAAGCAAGAACATCAGTACTTCTTTTTCCTAAGTCTTTAACCTCAATCAACAATTTACATAACAGTAAATGAAGAAACATTCGACTTTTGTCGTGATGAAACATAGCATATAAATAAAAATTTTCAATATATCATTTAATAAAAAATATGTTGTTAACGATATTCAAAGTGGCAAAAACAGATTAATTTAAATTATTTAATGATTAAATTTTTGTCTATGGCTAATAATATTGCTGGATAAAATGCTGTGATTTGTTGCATACCCTACAAAAATTATGGAAATGTATGGTTCAAAAAATGATATTGACTGTGGCGTTTTTATTGAAAATTTTATTATATCTGAACAATTACATCAAGACTCATAAATTTTTTCCGCAAAATGATACGCTATCTCGCTAGCTCTTAATTTTATCTCTGACCAAACCTACCGCAAGTGGATAATTTATACTGATTCCCGCAGTTTTATGTCAAGTGTTGCTCACATCGAGCGAAACCCCATGATATTTTATTTTTATTTTATCCGTCGTTGAACAGCTGAGACCCAATTTTGGGTTTACAACTTCTCATGTACAACTCCGTAGCCTTGTAATTTTGAACTAATCCAGAAGACAAGGAAACTTTTGGATCAGTACCCCCATAGCATACCTGCCAACTCTTCCGGATTTTCCGGGAGATTTTATTTTCATATTTAAAGTGGTAGTAAATATATACTATTTTTTCTTTTATAATTTTTAAATGATTTTGATCACCACTATTCTTACAAAAATTAAGCACATATATAAATATGCGTTACTATCATGGTTGTCAACTTAAGTTTTCTCAAATACAACGTATTTGTTTGCTTAAAATTGAAGTTTTAATACCACTGGGAAAAATTATAATGGAAAGGACTAAAAGTTGGCAGGTATGCCATAGGTATTGTTTTGTTATGAGAACATGGAGGACCTTGCGACTCGACAGATTTCACGTGCATCAGTCATCATTTACTGCACGGGGAGTCTCCGGCAGGCGGGGATCGAACCCACGAATTCTTGGACATGGACCCAGTGCCCTACCAACCAGGCTATCCCGGCCATAAACCCCATGATATTGTTTATTCGTATCTCGACCCGCCCTATACAAGGGCACACGAGAGTAGAAACATACATAAAACTCGAAAATTACATCAACAACAAGTATAAATGGCTTATAAAATATAAAATACAATGTGAAAATATTTAAAACATGAAATGCAATGGTATAATAAAGCATAAAAATATTAGAGTCACTAAGAAGTCTAAAATACTAAAAAGTCCAAAAAGTCATGGATAGCCAAAGAGTCTGACTGAAACAAATATCATAATATGAATTAATAGAATTTGTTGGCACGGTGGAGTGACAGCTAGGTTACATTGTTAATTGAATCTGGTGGATTTAACATATCCTCAAGTGTAGTTTTGATGATGTTTTTAATCATTCTTCTGCAGGCCAAGTTTGAGAATAGCTGATGTTCTGTTTTGTCCTGGAATTCTGTGTCCCGCCGTGCATGAAATTTTGGACAGTGACTAATCAAGTGTATTATATCTTGTTGAGAGTCACAATAAGTACAAATTGAGAATTTTCTAAAAAATCTTGATTGATGGGTGCCAAACACGCCGTGGCCGGTTAAAAATTGATTTATGTAAAAGTTGGCCTGCAGTCTTGATATATTAGGGTCCTTAAAAAATTTGTGTGTTGCAGTCCCTTTGATGAGTATGTCCACTCTTGTTTCCACCTTGTCATGATGTATTCATTAATTACAGACTTGACCTGATTGGGGGTAAGCCATGTGGGGTGTTCTATGAGGTTGAGTTTGATGGCATCCTTATCTGCTCTATCCGCTTCCTCATTGCCGTCATGACCCACATGTGCTTTTATCCAGTTAAGTGTGATATCTTTATTCCAATTCTTTTTAATTTCGTTAACAATTGTGTTTTTATGTATTGGGCTGGTAGGGTCATGCAATGAAGAGAGCGAATCTGTAAAAATACTTATTTGTCCTTCTTTTTCTGCAGCGAAATTCATGGCCTCACTAACTGCCATCAGCTCGGCCTCGAAGATTGAACAATAGTCAGATGCTCTGGAGGAGGTCTTTGCGGTAGTATTTTCGTTGTATTTTGTAACGATTCCAATATCTGTCCAAAATTGCTGTGGTTCGACCTCCATCCTAGAGCCATCTGTATAAATTTCCCATCCTACGTTTTTTGGTGACGCATATCCACAGGGCACAGCGATCTGAGTGGCTGGATGTCTTGGGGCTGTTATTGTCATATTTGATTTGTTTGAAATTGAGTCAAAGACTGTTTTTGGAATGATTGGAAAAATGTCTTTTTTCCATCCACATTTCATCCTTTTTATCGTAAATTGTTTCAATCACCCTCAGGTGTATTGGTTTTACGCCCGCCAGTATCCGCCAAGCTTATCATTGATTTTGACAGTATTTCTATACCAGACACTGGCGGCGTAGAGTATTATGTTTTCGCTGGCTTGAAGATATATCTTTTTAAGGATGAATGGACTTAGCCCCCAGGTGGATCTAGCTACCCTTTTTATCATTTGGTTGAAATTTGTTATCTTTTTCTTAATTTTATTGAAGTGAGAAGTCCACGTCAAACCTGGGTCAAGTATAATGTCTAGATATTTAAGTGAAGTAACAATTTTCAGATTAGTGTTGTTTTGGCTCATCTTAATGGTGCTCGAGTGATCTTTTTGTTACTTTTATTGAAGACAATGATTTTAGTTTTCTCCTGGCTAAAATTCAGTTTATGTGTCTTGGCCCAGGTTGACAATTCGGTAAGAACGTGGGTCGCCAGCAGATCAAATCTGTATAAAATAGCATGTTTTAAAAGAACAAAAACATCATCAACAAAAACAATTATTCTGAAATCTTGAACATCAAAATCCCTAAAAAGACTAAAATCAATGAGTGATGAGTGTTTAAAAATTATGTTAATATAAATAAGCCATAGTATTGGGCCTAATGATGAGCCCTGTGGGACACCCAGTTTAACTTTACGTTTGTCAAAAACATAGCCTTTACTATCTTCGTAAGTGACTGTTCTGTTATTCAGAAAGCAAAAATAATGCATTTGATGTTGTAGGGTATATTTAATTGATTGATAATTGTCTTAATGCCCAGTCTGCGTTATCAAATGCTCCCTTGATATCCAGGGTCACTTGTCGAAAAAGCAAAACAGGATATTTATGTCCATGATATGTAAAATTCAAAACTGCTTTATACAATTATGTGGTTAAAGGCTTACTATCTTCTTTTGTTAGTTATCATCACATGTTGGCATAAGCGGGAATGACCGTGCTGATGTTACGGCTAAAACCACTCAAAATGTAAGCAATAATCTTATAACAGCTCTTGATTTTAAACGAATATGTGAATCTACAGTACAACAGGCTTGGAAAGAACATTTCAATAAACAACTTAATAATAAACTAATTTATCCTTATCTTGAGAACTTTAAAACAATATATCGCTCATGTGCTGCAATAGCGGCACAACTTAAAAAATCATGTTTTGAGATAAGTGGGTTTAAAGTTTTCATTGCTACTGAAAATGCGTAAGAAATGCTTTAGTTTGCTTAAACGAAAATTACCTTCAAGTTTAATTATGAGTTGTTGAGTATTGCGGCTGAAAAGAATGTGTATTTTCCTATTTACACCTGTTCTTAGTCTAAAACGCGTGTTTTTTTAGTTGTGCCACTATTGCAGCCCATGAGCGATATGTTGATCATAAAACCCCGGTTACAATCACTAGACTGCATATTGGTCATTCCCGTTTTACCCACATGCATTTACTAAAATCTGAACTTACCCCTAATTGTTCTCTATGTCGTGTTGACATTAGTATTAAACATATTTTAACAAACTGCAAGCGATTGAAACATTTGCGATTCAAATCTTCAATCATTGCTTGGTGACTCTATATTTCCCAACTTTTTAAAGTTTATCAAGACTATAGGCTTTAGTCTGTACTTTAAGGAAAAAAGCATATCAGTTTGACCTTGAGACTAGTTTGAACCTTGTGAATGGCGCAATATAGGTATTCCTGGCTTTTGTGCTAATAAACTCCAACCAACCATCCTTAGTTTTAGAATGTAGTTACTCGCGGTAGTAAAAGTAGTGTATTTCCATTTTTACAAATTAAAAGAATTCAATTGCATAGAAATATTTCAAACAGCTTTACTTAATATCAATTAGACGGGTGATCATGCTGTTATAATTTGAAAACAGTTTTATAAAAATTCTATTTGTATTAAAATTGCTTTAGTTCACTTCTGCTCAAAAAGGTATTTCACCATAACATTAAATATTGGAGGGTATGATGTAAAAAATGTTCATAAAATTATAATTTTTAGATTTGTTAAAAAAGGAAGCTTCAAAGGGAATATTAACTGAATTATTTATCCCCCACCTCCTAAAACTGTTCAGAGTTTGTCTACCGCCTCTACTCAAAACAACGCTGAAATCCGGACATTACTTTTCTAAGAGGGAAATATAGTTCTACTTTTCCTTCATTGCGATCACGAAAATTATTGTTGTCAACATTGCATAACTGTGAATGAGACTTGAACAAATTTTCTTGAATGAATTCTTTTTATTAAAAAGGAGCTTTGCTGATTATATAATTCATATAAATTGTAGTAAAATAAACTTTAGTTTTTGATGCTTTTTTAATGTTCAGAAAAAGAAATGTAAGTAATAAGTTAAAAATTGTTCTTACCCAAAAGGAAGACCATTATAAAGCAGAAAATAAATACTTTCATCATGATTCAGTACGTTGTTTAAAAAAATTTTACGCAATGTATGTATGTTCATTTATACCTCAGAAATAACAGTGGAGAATATGTTTGCAGTTACAACGCATACACATAGAAAATTTTTTTATATAAACAAAACATAATATTTTTTATCTATCACTTTATATTTGACAAATAAAAAGCCATCAGATTTGCACCTACATTTTAACCTTTATTTCCCGCTGTTTCAATAATAGATTTAATATTTTCGGAAAACTGATCCGTAATGTGAAATAAAAAAAAGTGTTTTTTTTTTTTTTTTTGGTAGTAAAATGGTATATATTATATAATCTATAATAAAATGGGAACAAGACTGGGCAAGATTAGTTGCACAATGATGTATAAATTAATTCTCATCCCGCGATCATTTTAATAGTATCTTTATTATTCAACTAAAATGCATAAATAATAGGAAACAAAATTAATTTATTGAATGTCTCTTTACTTTCAATAGCTGGAGTAAATATTTTTTTCCCCGAGTATTCTCGCTATAATAAATATTTGCCGAGTCAACTCGGCAAATACATACTCGAGTTAACTCGGGATAATCAGAGAAGTAGTTAACAGAAATTGTTGGCATTTGCCTCAATGAGGTAATTCCACTGAAGAAACTTTTAGGCTATTTCAGCCTTTGCGTATTCATTTGCTGTAATTATGTATGTCAACCTCTGTGGTTGATGTTGAATTAACCAGGATAAGCACCATCATATTTACCACAACTCCGCTTTTCAACCTGCCTGTCTACACACAACCTCCAAAATCAGAATCACTGAAGTATTCCAGAACTCCGAGTCTATAGCCTAATTTATTCAAAGTGTGTACTTCCCGTGATCTCGCGCCTCAATGGCTCCCCGTATCATGATGTCACAAGTTTAATACTGAAGAAAAACCGCTGTTTTCTCTAATCGCCGTATCATTCTAGAAATCTATTATAATATTAAAATTATTTAAAAAATCTTCAAATAATGATTTTTATCATTCGCATTACTATTTTTTTAAAACAATATTAGGCTGTATCTTGCATTTTTGAAGACAACATAATACTTAGTTTATAAAAGATTGGCTGTACCATTTTAATTTCATGTGCAACGCAGAAAACAATTATATTGTAAAATTATAAAATCCTCAACTTTTGCATAAATCCTTACCTAACATTAGGTATTTTTACAATCAATAGATTTTCATTATCAAAAAGTCTCGATTGTAACAATCTTAGAATTTGTTTATTTTACTTTTCTGATTTTCTTTCCTTTTTATAACAAAATAAAATCGTACAAATGCCAATATAAAAATTAATGCAATTTAATTTTAAAATTTGACATTTTATTACTATTTACATTGCAACTGTGTTGGTAAATTTCTGTCTCTAACGTTAACAATCATTCAAAAAAAAATTTTGGAAATTTATTATTCGATAGTAAAATTCCGTATCTAGACTAACGATCGATCCTTTGTGGCCTTTTAAATAAAACAGTTAATCAGACGTTAGTTACTTAGATAATGAAGATTATTATTTTCATTATCTAAGTAACGAACTTCGATTATTATCTTCATCAACTTGAATTGGAAATGGAAAACTTGATGTGACGAGAACTGATAACACAGCATGAAAAATATATTTTCTTTTACTCTTTATTTTCTGAGCTACAAAAGAATATATTCATGATTCAGTAGAAAGAATATATTATATAAAATACATATATATATAAAGAATATATTCCATTAGCAAGAATTGAATTTTTCATTTTCATCAAGTTGTGTGTGGCATTTAAAAAAGTATATGTTAAGTATTTCTTATTTAGGAAAAAAAATCCATTTAATACGATATTGATTTTATAATTTGAATGTGTGATACATAAGATACATGTTATTAGAATATTTATCGTAGTCTATGACTCATGTTCTATGCTAGAGCTTAACATCTGAATGTGTTTTACAGAATGCAAAGTTTTTTCAGTATTGTAAAGAAGGAAAACATACTTAGTTTTTCTAAGTATCTGAATTGGTAACATCCGCATAGAAATCTTATTGAATATCTTAAAGTTGCTGGATACTTCCAAATTTGCTCGTTTGTATGTCATCCAACTCTATGCATAAGGAAACCTCCATCAAAGACGAAGTCAGCATGCATTATTTCCGTAAAAGTGACTTGAGTATATAATGTTTTACACCCATTCTATTGTAAAAAATTGTAATAATGTTTATGGACCTAATTCAAATCTGAAATAATCTGTGAAAAATGGTATCAAGATCGACACTGAGTAGTGTGTCATTGATTTTGAAAAAACATCATCACAGCTCTCGGCAACATTACTTTTTTTTCCGGGAAAACTTACCATAAAGTAACAATCTATACTTATTTGTCATTGTTATCTGACAGTACTTTAACTGTGACTTTCAGATTTAAGCAATTTTACTTGGAGACGCACCACCTGCTTACTTAATACTTTGCTTCGAAGACCTAGGATTTTATAACTTAACTTAGTTCAAATTTTAATAAATTGACCAGTTTTACCTAGTTATATTGATTTTAGCCAAATTACTTTAGCTTAATTTGGTTGTTTTTATTTTAACCAAGTTTCTTCAAACTCAACCTTGTGTTTAAAATTTAACCAAGTTATATTAATTCTAACCGACTGCTCCATCATATTTTAATCATTTGCCCTTATTTTAACCAACATCATATCACCTATTTTGGTAGCTCCATTTTATGTATGAAAGACTTGTTAGATGAAACTCATCATTCTAACATATTTGCATTTTTACAAGTGATTGGTATTCTAAATTGTATATAACTGTTTTATTGCATTTACAATTTTATCAAAATTTTATTAACTTTTATAAGTTATACCTATGCAATTTTATTAGTAATCGCCATGTTATCATATCGCTCATGGGCTGCAATAGCGGCACAACTCAAAAAATCATGTTTTGAGATAAGTGTGTTTAAAGTTTTCATTGCTAAGGAAAATGCTTTAGTTAGGATTTTTTTTTTTAATTCTGAAATATTTAGCTTGCCGTTGCAAATTCATATTAGGCACTGGCGCGGCTCTTGTTTGGTTTAATTTGACTGATAGCTATGATGATAACATAATTAGTGTTACCAGTAGTTCGATTTCATAATATTGGAAAAACAATTTGCATGGAATGATATTCTATACATTATACTTTCTCGGCTTGATTAGGAATCTTTCTGCATAACTCTTATAATTATTTATCAACTTAATGTTTACTTTGATGTATCAGTTGAAAATTCGAAGCGTATCAGGATGTTTTAAACGCATTTCATTACAGGAACTTACTACAGACGTTTCTAACTACGACGAAGAATAATTTCATTACTTCAGAGTAACCCAGATTTTATAATAGCAATAAAAGTAACTAATCATTTAGTTATTTTTATCTCCCGTTTATTCAATGTCTTATTGTTTCATGCAAAGAGTTAGGTAGAGAAATTCCCGTTGTGTTAAGTGATAACGATTCACATTATGAAGAATTATCAGACTCGTTATCAAAAAACTGTAAAAAAACGCCTTCGAGATATCAGAAGCAAGTTCTAACAGCATCTAGTCTAACAGAAAAACACTCTGGTATAAGAATACTTAAAAGGTAAATATTGTTTTATGTTCATTTTGCATATAATTTTACGAATTTTTTTTATGTTCAATAATTGCAAAACATAAATCGTAAATTAATTCGCAAGTTTTGTATTTTTTTTTTTCCTTTTTTAATTTTCGGCAGCTAGTGCTATTAAAAAACCGGTGTTTGTATCATGCTTAATTGTATGATTCTATTATGAAGTAAAACACTTTCGTTTGTATTTTTACATAATATTTAATAAGAGAGTAGTAACGGGAATTTTAAATAAAAGTTAAATAAAAGTACATATATATATATACTGAATTTTTTTTCTAACTAAGTTTTGTTTTTAAAATCAAATAAACTAATAAGGGAAAATTATAAAGCAAGAAACAAAAAGTAAGGAGTTCACTATATCCGTTACGCAGGCAATTTAACTAATGGTTCCCAAACTCCTCCCTTTTATTACACATTGTTCAAATAAATGACTGAAAAATATTATGTAGTAGCAAAAAATTTGTTATTTTCCATTACTCTTTGTCTTGCGTACAAAAAAAAAAATTTGTAATCTTTAGCTGATGAGCAATCCTCAACATCAGATACGCAAAAACTTCCCGACTCTCAGATAATTTTTCCTGAATTTCTGTTATTCCGCTTTTTAAACCTGTCTAACCTGCCATTCGAGCACATAAAAGTAGTCTCACAAAGTCGCTTCGCAAATTCATCGACATTTGTTTAGATACTTCGATTGGTGAACCACTTCAGTAATGCTTCTTCAACATCCTTGTGATCTGATTTTCTCAACTTTTTTCTGCCATCTAAATTTTTTTCATGAGCAGAAATTATTAATTGCCTATTTTTCCATACGTTACAAACTGCAGACTTGGATAGTTCATATCCCCTACAAATATCAGCTTGATTGCATCCATTTTCAAATTTTCTGATTATGCCCATTTTATCATCAATTGAGAACGTTTTACGTTTACTGCTCGCCATAGTTAAAATTGAGACACTTGTTTGCAGGATTTTTTAAACTGAACTGAGAGCAAAAAGGAGTTGAAATGAGGGCCTTATCAATATAAAATCATAATCGGACTCTAGTCAGAGAACTTGAGAAAGTGTCCCTAGTATTCCTTTTCTAAACACACCACACGCAGCTATGCTTTTCGAAAGTGTAATCAGACGGACATTTTCCCTTAAAAATAATCAATCTTTCCTGAAGGAATTCACACCTATTTGAGAACAGAGTTGTAAGGGTTACAAAAATCGATTCAAAAATTAATTTTGATAGAATACACATATTTCCAAATAAAATGGATTCATTGTGTAATGTTTATGGAATAACATATATGGTAAACAAATGCTACAGATTTTATAGTATGTACATTTGATTTGTCGAAATTTTCAATAACTGTATTGAGTAAATGTACACTGACTGAGCAAAACTCATGGGATACCCACCTAATATCTGGTCGGGCCCCCTCTGGCCCTGCGGAGTGCAGCGATACGGCGTGGAGGTGAGTCTGCAAGGCTCTGGAACACATCCGGAGGTAGTTGGCACCACACATCCTGCAGAGCGGCAGCCAATTGTGACCTGTTCGTGGGTTGAGGATTCAATGCCCTGAGCCTAACGTCGAGGGCATCCCAGATATGTTCAATGGGGTTCATATCAAGACTTCGGGGTGGCCAGTTCAGTCGTTGGATCTCACCTGCATGCTCGTCGAACCAGGCACGGCCGATATTGGCGTGATGTGGGGCTGCGTTGTCATCTTGATACACAGCAATGTCATCAGGGTGTTGAAACATGACAAAAAGGTGGAGATGGTCTCCAAGCAGCTGAAGATACCGCTGACCAGTCAATATGGTATCCAGAACGACCAAGGAGCCCATTCCATGCCACGAAAATGCACCCCAAACCATGACTGATAGGCCACCGCCCTGGACTGTCCCCACTTGGCATGCTGGATCCATCGCTTCGTGTGGTGTGCGCCTCACACGGTGCCTCCCATCAGCATGGAACAGTTGATAACGTGATTCGTCAGACCAGATCACGTTACGCCACTGTTGCAGTGTCCATCTGTGGTGATTGGTGGCAAATGCACGCCGAATTGTCCGATCACGCTGGGTTAGCAGTGGCACACATGTGGGGCGACGGCTCTTATACCCGAGAACACGCATGTTCCGACGGATTGTCCACTGGGACACGTCTCTATCACGGCCAGTGTTGAATTCAGCCGTGACTTGTTGCACATTTGCTCTCCTATCTCGAGTCACCACTCATCTCAGTTTTCGTCTGTCTCGGTCTTTTAGGGCCTGTGAACGCCCGGTATGGTGTCTGTTGTGGACTGTGACACCCTCATTCACCCATTTTCGGCAAACTCTCGACACGGTTGACCTTGGGAAGCCGAATTCCTGAACCACTTCCGAAATGGAATGTACCATGCGTCGTGCACCCACAACCATGCCGCGTTCGAATGCCATCAACTCACGACGGTGTTGCATTTTACCTGATCACTCACACAGTCACTTCAAGCAATGTCTAACACCAACTGGAAATCAGACGGTAATAACTCAATGAAAACACGTTATTTTCCGTAGTTCTCATCAATCATTATATTGGAAACATTATATTACACTATTGGTACGAAATTTAAATTTCATGAATTTCAGTTATCACTTTAAATATCATCGTAAAATGAAAATGATATTCAAATAAGTCCTTTAACTTATCAACTAATCTAGTCAAAATTTGTTGATTATCATCATTTTGTAGCGTGAATCAGTTTTCTATATTTACAATAGTTTAAAATAGATTCATCCGATAGTGTTATCTTAACTATATCAACCTTGTATTTTTTCCTACATTTATCAAGTGATTGAGAGTAATAACGATAACATCGAACATTTTTTTAAAAATAGTAACTTTTTTTAAAATAGTAATAATCGCAGTTTGACTTGCTGTAAAACTTTAGTTTAACATAGCATGCCCTTTTTTGAAACCACGCGTTTTAATCCCTTTTATTGAAATACTTGGACACATGCGCTCATCTGATAACATTGTTCGATTTAAATAATGTTATCAGATATACACTATTTAAAATTTCAATTCTGTAAGCGTTGATATTTACGTTGATGAGTGTTTTTAATTTTACAATTATCTTTATTCTATGTGAAATATGTTTTGTTAACACATGTATCTATAAATACTGCAGGAAGCAATAGAACCTCTATAATATACTGGTATTTGTGTTATGTCTATGCACTTACGAGGCAGCAGAGACATGATGGGACATCAAGAAGAAGAGTAAGTATTAAAGATTTCTTTCACTATTCCTGAACTTTAATAATATTCTTAAAAAATGTTTTAAGGGGTACCAAGGATTTACCAAAAGATTGTAAAAAGAGTATCAAAAATGTAGACGTTTTAAAATTCGTATCCTATTGCACTATTTTGTAAAATTTAGAAAACCAGAAAAGTTTCATCCCCGTTTTTGACGCTCTATTTATGCACTTATTTTATTTTATAATTTAATTAAAAACCTTCAGAGTACTCATTTTTGTATTTATTTCTTATGTAATGTCTTATATATTTCGTGTAACTTTATTAGATTTACACATTTCGACTGATTTTCTTCACTATTGAACATGCTTGCTTTGCTATTTTCTGTTTTATCAATCTCGTGTATTTATAACGATGCAATTGTATTACATACTTTATATGTAACATTTTGTATGCAACATTTTGTTCGGCACAGAATGTCTTCTTTTGGACTTTTAGCCATTAAAACTTACATTCAATTCAATTCAGTTACTAAACGATTGGCTTCTTATTTTTTTAAGAAAGAAAATGTTGCATTTAATTATTTTTTGTACTTAACCTCAATCTGAGGCTCCGTGTGAAACATAGTACCTAGGTGTAATTTAATTAAATACTAAGAGGCTTCGCCCCTGCTCGCTCGCGCTCGCCAACCCCCGGAACTGCTTTCGCAGTTCATTTCGGATTGCTTCGCAATCCAATGCTCGCTTTGCTCGCTCATTGGATACGTTCTTAACGTCTAGCTTTTGTATACTTTTTTGAACACTGAAGTTCCGAAAACTTTTCACTGTAGAAAATTCTAAACCTGTGCATTTCAATATTAATTTGAAATTGCAAACAGTTCACATATTTTTCTTAATCACACTATTCTAAATTTCAGTTGTTGAGAAAAGTAACTGTTGTAAGTTTCGTTTTAAAGTCTTTCCCACCAGAGGGCTAAAACCATGTGTTGTAAAACAATATGAAATAGTACTGAACGCCGGATGTAAAGCATCGGCTTCGATGAAGATAATTTTGTGAGAATTTTTTTGATAATTCGGTGAGAATTCACCCGATTAGACATATGATATGCTCACTACGTGCACTTGCGCGCCGAAGCCTATCAATTAAAACGTATTAGCGTTTTATATAATATAGATTAGCCATATGATGCTCACTACGTGCTCTTGCGCACCAAAGCCTATCAATTAAAAATGAAAACTGTTGCCAACGCGAGAAAAGAAATATCAACGGTTTTATTGATACATACGTATTAGCGTTTTATATAATATAGATAGATTGGAAAATGTCAACAATTTATTGATAAACGTGGCAGTTTTATTATATATATATATATATTTTAACCCAAGAAGCTTTTTGGGAAATACTTGTATTTGCTACAGCGATATGCTACAGCGATTCTATATTAACAGCTTTGTTATTTTATTCAATTATATATATTTCCAAAGTGGGGAATTAATAACTTTTGTTAAATTTTATCATTGATAAATAAGACTCGCTCTGATATACTTATCTAATTTATTTAATTTGTTATTTTTTTTCTTAAAATAAAGTTCAAAATCTAGCTATTTCTAACTTTTGAGCTATTTACAGAATAACTAATAATTCAAATGATAATTATATTGTTTTTACAAGATACTTATTAACAATTGAGAAGTACTTGTAAAATTATGGTAAATCACTTTATGTAAATAACTTATAGTTTCTGTATAATTCGATGGTGTGCTTTTTATTTTGGACGTTAATGAAACCAGGCACAGCAAAAGTGTCCCAATTGAATGTTAACGAACCTAATTTTCTAACGTTAGTAAAAAAAAAAAAAAAAACACGTTCCAAATTAGCTTAGTTATTTTAACACTGCCCCTAATTTTTCATTCATAAGTTTTTAAGATATAATTGTCCTATCAGTAATTTAAAAGTTAAAATCAAAATGTTACATCCATTATTTTTTCTGTCGTGTATAACCAGCTATATACATTAACGTGCTTTTTGAGCTGTATTAATTTCCTCATTTAAGCGCTCTACAAACAAACGATGGTCAATTTATTAAAATCCCAATTTGAACTACGTCTAAAATAAAATGTGCGCTCGCGAAATGTTTAGATATTTATTTTGTTTTAAAAATTAGTCTCTAGGAAAAAGAGCCCAAAAAATTATTAATATTAAAAGTGTTTTACTGTTATCTAAGAATACACAATGATAATTTACAGTGCAAACAAGTTTTATTGCGGCCGCAATTTTATCTCACACTGATGAGTTGAAAATCAAAAAGATCCGTAGATTCATTCTTAGAAAACTTAGTTGATAAAAAGAGGCTAAACGGATGGTTATTATTAGAAATGCAATTTTTAAGGAGTGATAGAGCATATTGAAGGACTTTTTGCAGGGAAACATAACGTCACTTTTGTAGATGATTATTTTTTGGGAGAAATTTGAAATAAATTGGTTGAATCGTTCTGGAAATATATGATATCGCTCATGGGCTGCAATAGTGGCACAACTAAAAAAACACTGGTTTTGGACTAAGAACAGGTGTAAATATAAAAATACACATTCTTTACAGCAGAAATACTAGCACAACTCCTAATTCAACTTGAAAGTAATCTTCGTTTAAGCATACTAAAGCATTTTCCTTAGCAATGAAAACTTTAAACCCACTTATATCAAAACATGATTTTTTGAGTTGCACCGCTATTGCAGCCCATGAGCAGCGATATATGAATAACGATAATTTGAAGGGGAAAAAAAGGTATTTACAGTAATATACCGCAATACAAAATTATATACCTCATAAATTATTAAATATATTGACGGAGTTATTGTTAGAAAATTAGACATCCAAAAAAAATTTTAAAATTTTTTTTTTCCTTTTATAATCTAGGTTCGGTAACATTATAACAAACTATTGTGAACATAGTTCAATCGTATTTTGAGGCACTTTGCCGCACTTTCCCTACAAAATGACAAATTACATCAAACTTGACTCAACTAGTAAAAATGACGTGTCCATAAGCAAAGAAGTTCATTTTGAACTTATGATGATTTTAAAATGAAGTAATTAGATTATGTTAAGTCGTTGTTGCTTTATTTAGTTATCAGTTCGCTGTTACACAATCTTATATGCATGAGTTTAATTTTAAAGCTTATACTAATTTTTTTGGTGCTCACCTTAACTTAAAAACCTTAAATGTATTATCTTTTGCATTATATCACTTTTCATATCGTCGTTCCAAAATATTCATAAATATTTTCTATAAAATAGCTATTTCTAAGTTGTACATACGGTTATATGCCACTTGAAATAACATTTTATTCACTTAGTACTGTTTTATCAGTTATATTTGTGCTACAATTAAAATTTTGTATACACTTAGGCTTTTGAACTGTTTCACCACATTGTTTGGCACAGCATGTCCTCGTTTGGACCTTGTGCCACTAAACACTACATTCGATCAATCAGCCACTTGAAATAATGAGTAATAGTTTTAAATTTATATTACTTTCACTTTCACATTAGTTTCTCAAACATTATGACCTAAATTTCGAGTATTATTGTAAAAATGACACTCACTAAAATAACATTATGATGCTCAAACATATAAAGCTTATCAATTTAAAAAAGTATGGAATATTAAATTTTCTAAAACTATCATTTTGTGCAAACAAAGAAATAATTCTTTCATAACACGTAGCAAGGTAGATGGCTAAAGTTCGTATTATCTTCTCTACAATAAGTGCTTCTTATCTCTTTACGATAGCAAACATATTTCAGCCATATTTCTTTTTAAGAAGAGGTCTTCGCGCTTTTGAAAAGTAAAATTCTCTAATATGCCATACCAATCTCACTCCGATGATTGCAGGTAAAATTAGTTTTTTATTACATAAGTTTTAAAATAACACTGCTTTCTTTTGTTTTCAGATTTCGTGATCATTAAAAATTCTAAGTTACCTATTTAAAATCAAAAGAGACATGGATTACTTTGTTTTGAAGTCTGCGTGTTTTTATTGGTAGCCAATCTTATTTGTTGGGTTTAAAGGGTTACGTTCGTTTTCATTTGAAGGTTTAAATCACTCTGTCGTTAAATTCTAAGTACAAAAGTGTTCTTATATATTCTTGAGCATAAAAAATTAACAATTTAGTCTTATTTTATATGTTAGTTTCATTTTCTAACGCTATTTATAAAGGGTGGGGCATGAACATGAGCTGTAACAACCATGCACTCAAAAATCGTAGTAAAATGAGAACATATGGTTTTGAGTTCCGATAATGGCTGTATTTTTAAGGGTTTTAAATTTATTGAATTAACACATCGATCAAATTTTATATTTCTAGATGCAACCTGCCTTTTTCTGAAATATTTTTATAAAGCAGATATAGATCTAGCTCTGTATAATTATAACTGTTTTGAATTAATAAATTTTACTTTTCCTGTGAATGTGCCTGTAATCAAATTTTTTAAACTTTCTTAACGACACTTTTCTTAATACCATATTTCTTTACGATTATGTCTTTTGTAAGTGTGATGATTCCCTTTTCATAAGTTATGTATTTTTCTAAAAATTAAAGAGTTACAAAATTTGGAGACATTTTATCCACATTTAAAAGTTTAAAGTGCACGATTCAAGCTTTATTATACAACTAATAAATATTAAATTTTAATATATAAAAGGCTCTTCATAGTGAGCCAAAGTAAAATATGTTTTTGAAACATCTATTTGCAAAATGCTATTTTGCATATTGCTGCAATGTGATTTGAGTATTATACTAACACTTAAAAATTTGGACCTTGTGCCATAAAAAACCAACTTATAATTCAACACTTAAAAACTTTTTTTTAACACTTTTCAAGCTGATGAAACTTTTTAATACAGGAATAAGACAGAAAAAGTGATATAAATAATATTAACAAAGTATTTTTTTTCTCAAAATTATTTAAACAAAAGAAATAAATGGGTGTAAATTCAAGAATATTTAAATATTCTTGGTTGGGTTTTTTCCAGTCTAATGTGCCAAACAAAGGTTCATTTGTATAAACTGTGGGATTTTAAAACAAATATTTATTTGAGTTTTTCTAGTAAAGTAGAGTTAGTATTAAAAGGATTATAAGTTAAAGGTAAATAAATTTATCTAGTTATAAACACCGTTTTGGAAAACTGAGACATGTGACGGATAGTGAGACAGCAAGTCAAACAAGTTCCAACAACGCCCAAGATAAGTAAATAAATATTGTGTTATTATATGATTATGAGTACTTATGGTACAATTTGCCATATGATTGCAATAAGTATCATATACTTATCAACAATTTAAATAACTGAACTGTTCATTTACCAATATACCGTAATTAAAATTTGTTAACGTTGTACCATAATATCGGTACTTTGAACCATAATACTACATCCTTAATAAAGCATTGATTAATTTTATGTAATTTAATTTAAGAAGGGATCAACTTAAATGGTATTATGGTTCAACACGTAACACTGTATTGAAGTCTAAGTTAATTGGAACGATATTATGGTTCGATATTTTTAAAATGAATTTATGAATATATTTCCATTACTTAATGATTTTTATAAGACATTATTTCTACTGATTAACTAACTAAATCTAAAATAGGTCCTGCAATATATGACGAATTTTTCTTTTAATATACATTTTATTACTTTAAATTGATAACATTACTTTTTTTTAAATGATATTGAGACTGTGTGTTATGTTTTCGATTAGTGTTCTAGCATGTATAGTGAATATGCTTTCACTTCATAAAACGATCTGGGAGAATTTTTTTGTGTTTTAAATTTCTTACCCACATCGTAATTTAAAATTCGTTTCTGTTTTTCGGAAATTTTGTCAATCTAACAATCAATACAAACTTCTGCCGTGTTGAATATCCAATCCACACAAGAACTGAAGTTCTATATACATACTTTTTAACGTTTACAATGTTTGTTAAATGTTTTTCGACTTGGTTGTGGATTAAAGCAGTAATTTTTAGACTATTTTTCAAATTTTTGTAAACAGTTAGAAATATAACTTCGTTGATTGCCCTGAGGGATCACTGCATTTTGGCCTCGCCTTTCATCTCTTCTGACCACCATTTCCTTTTTATACAACCTTACCTTGATTCTTTTCTTCACGGATTCTACGTGACATTATTAAAGTCGTTTATGGAACATTTATGCACTTTCAACTTCATCCCACAAATGCTCAATAGTATTGAGATCTGAGGATTGTGGCGTGCTCTCTATAACTGGGCGTGCTCTCTATAACTCTCTCCTATAACTGGGGAATTTTCAGAAAATAACTTAATTATAAGTAACAAAATTAATGTTTTAACGAATTAGAAATAAAAAAAAATTTTGCGGGGCTATCGCAAGAATACTCCTTCATATTCCTCAACACCACTCGTTACTGTGATAGCAGTGTGGCAGGACGCGTTAACCTGATGAATCTACTCTTGCAATCAGGATAAATCAACATCATTTTTGGATGCCCTTGGTAAACAAAGATGTTTCGGTATACTCAAAATAACGACCGCGTGAATCATGCCTGCACTTTTAGTCTTCTAGTATCAACACATTAACGCAATAGCTCAATTTTATATAACAGCCTGGTGTTTATAATGAAGTGTATAATAGGTTATCAGTAAAGAACAAAATATTGCATTGTAGCGACGAACTGTAGTAATAGTTGAAGGCAATTTTAAAAAATGCGTCTATTTTTATCCATGTGATATTGCTTAAGAAGCGTTTGTTATTGTACACAATGCCGACTATATATATATATACTATATATTTACCTTTAAGGATTATATTTACCTTTATTCACCTTTTTTTTAACCATTAAGGAATGAATGGTGCCATGTTCACAGCATTCTGAATATTAAAAAAAAAAAAAATTATCCATTACCGCTTTTGGTAAAATAACACTGAATCAATCTTTCCTTGCTCTGGTCGTAGGGTGGTAACGATCGGAAACAATTTAAAAAATGGTAGATAACGTTTGAAGAAACAGACTTTACTACTTTCTATCTATTCATTTAAATTTGTAAATTAAAGGGAATGCACCCCGATGTTAAAACCAGGCAACTTAATTCCTAAATGTAAAGTGAAATTAAAACCTTTAAAATTGATATGAGCCTTTGAAATTATTTGTTACCACTTTATAAAAATTTTCCCGGTTGAATTGATAACGTAGTTGTAATTAACATATCAAGAATCATTTGATTTGCTGGTCGTTGTTTTGAATAACAGTAATGCACTAAGATTAAAATATTGATGATCAACTTTTTGATAGGGAAAATTTTTTAAATTTCTTATGAAAATTTAAAAAAATGAACTTTGAGAATCATTAATATGTACTGTGCCAGAATGTAAACAATTTATGTTTTTATTTCTAAAATATTTATTTTACTTTGCTTGAAATGAAACCTAGTAATATCTTTGAAAATTTTATCTTTTCCTTGAGCGATGATAAAATTCAATTAATTTCATAATAGATAAATTTCTTCGCAGATAAAACGCATGTTATTTACGCCAGAAGAATTTTATATTTTTAGATATATTTAAAACACGACCGAAGCATAGCGCATTGTGAATTATGATGTGAAGCTAGTATGGCTTAAGTTTACAAGAACCGTCACAGCAAATCAATCGAAATATCGATTATGTAGAAAATTAGACAAATATTTAGCCTTTAAATTGATTTAAGTTTATACAAAAATGATACTTTTTTTTAATGTAATTGATCTTACTTTTAAAAATGCCATTGGAAATGTTTGATATGCAACAGATAACCTAGCAGATTCCATATTTATTAGCTAACTACAAAAGTTTATATACTATACAGGGGCCTCGCTTTAACCCACGACTCAATCTTTTAACGAAAACCTTTGCAATTTTTGGGAAAAAAAGTGGAACCTAATTTTTAATTAATTCTAAGTTGCTTTTATCTGATTGAGAAAAACCGGTGTTTTGAAGACTATATAAATTCTTAGACTAACGACCTATAGCTTTTTGCTTAGAAAGTATTTTTTATGGGAGTTGTGACAAATCAAATTATAATTATTTTTAGATTCATTACAACGCGATATATTTGGGAATTTCACCATTTACGAATGTCATATTTGCACAATTTAAAAACACGTAATTCAGAAGAAATTAAACTGCTCTAATAATTTTTCTTATAATAATTCTTAGAGACTTTCATTACCTTTTTGTTTGAAAATCATTGTTTGGAGCAGCATGTCCTTTTCTACACGATAGGGTTTAATGACAGCATAAATGTTAGGCTTTATAATGGCTGGACCTTGTGCTATTAAACACTATATTTAATTCAATTCACGCAAAGAAATATCAAGTTGATTGCGAAAAATTATTTTTCATACGTTCTTAACCAAATGAACCAAACCTTACCAAATGAAATTTCTCTTGAATGGTGTTTAACAACTTTTTGAATAAGATTTAATCAGTTAGTTGATTTATCTAATGTATAATAAACTAAGGTTTAAGATTACAATAATTTAGCATATAAAAATTTGCATTAATTATTTTGCTGTTAATCAAATTTTTATCATTAGAGGTTGGTGGAAATCAAGAACTGGACTTGAACAGAAGCTATTAATCTTGTCAACTTTATTATTTATACTGTCTTTTGGCCTAACTATCTCGGTAATTGTACTCAAGAACAAGACATGTCCAGCATGTCCTGGTAAGTTTTATATTTAATTAATGGCTCTTATGGTACATAAAATTTAAAATATTATCTAAGCATATTTTGATGATTTTGGATTAACCTCATATATCAGCAATCGAGATAAATAAGATTTTCCCCCTCAAAATTTAATTTAATTTTTTAATTTGAAAAGGATTTTTTCCCGACAAAATGCGTAATGCTCACTTATTTAAGTTCATTTAGTATATCGTGCTTGCAAATTTTCTAAAAGACAAATTGAAATAGTTTTTGGGATCCAAATGTTTAAGGTTTATGTTTGAAAATACAAATAATGTAATTTACTAATACAAATAAGGCAAAGTAATGCAAATAAGACGTTAAACAATTGCATTCACATGAAAAAGTTTCTTGGGGAATATTTAAAATTCTGACTGCAATCCTAGATAGTTCTCTTATATTGCATTCACCTTTCCTCCAAGTTGAGGTAAATATTTTTAAGGCTGCAAAATTTATAAGTTACTACTCATATTTCTCATTAAACTCTACTCTAGATCTTTTGCTTTGCCCGGTATTCTGCTATATCTGATGCTATTCTAACTTCAAGTAGAGTTTTAATTTTTTTCGAGAGCTCTTTTATTATGAAATAGGGTTAATTGGCTTGTCCTGAGTAGCAAATTAAACATTATAACAAATCCTAAGTAAAAAAAAATCGAGCTTAGAATTTTAACCTTTATTTTTTGTTTAAATAATTGTACAGAAATTTATTGATAAAAGAAAATATTAATAGTACAAATATGTTCTATAAAAAGTCTATTAAAAAATCTTCTTTCCACGTCAATAAGTGTACCTGTTCTTTAGTTTATAGGTATAAGTGTACCTGTTCTTTAGTTATTTAGTTTAGAGCACCTAAATAGAGGGACTTATATTTTTGTGTGTATACCGGGGGTTTCATTGTTCTAAATATTAATTTTATTATTTTTGTGAATTATAATTATTTTAATTGCATACTTCGATTATGCATTTTTACAAAAAAAAAGTATAGAAATAAATTTACTTAATTACAGTTACATGACAAATAGTTAATTCAGTAAAATAATAAAAAATGACTCAAATGACATTAATCATGTATAATTAAAATATTTGGAGATAGCTTTATCAAATATATAGATAATGAAAATACAACAGAATAGAAGAACCATTTCAAAAGAGATTAATAATTTACAGATTAATACTGTTGTGTTTAGTTCTAAGCTTTGTCATTTTTATATAACATAATTATACTAATTATAATTTATATGTTTTGTTTGAAAATATAGGAGACTATTTTGTGCCATTATCTTTTTAGAGAAATGTATTATGGTTTAATTTTAATATTTTTATCCTCATTTTAAAACGTTTCTCAGTCAAATTGGAATTAAGTCAAGTGGATATGAATATACAATGATTTTTGTGTTAGTTGTTTCACTTTTGTTAATTTTTTTGCTTAGGACCAATTTTTACGAATAAGCCAATCAATCGGAACACGATATACATGTTGGTTGTGGGTTTTTTTTTTTTTTTTTGAAAACATGCCTACATATAAACAATTGTTTAACCTATCTTCAATTTTTGCCACAGAATTCTATGCTATTTTACTGGTTTTGAATTTTATTTCTGTCCAAACATAAAATACGCAGAGAATAAGAACGGACTCAAGTAGTTTTATTTCAAGTGTTCCTCACATAGGACGGAACACCGTGGAAAAAAAATTCCGTCACAACTGGATTCAGTATTTATTTCAGCTAGCTTCGCATGTCAGTATTCACGGTAATGAGCCTGCCGATATCGTCTCAAAAACTGCCCAAAATGTAAGCAGAAACCTTTGGATCTAATTTGACTTAGTAAATCTTCAGTACATCAGACCTGGTAAACAATTGGAGTAATCAAATTTATGATAAATTACATGAAATTTACCCCACAGTTGATAACTATGAAATAATATCCGCAGATCGCTAAAGACAGGCTATAAATAATAGGCTATGCGAACCTTTTTAATTTAAATGAGTCACATAAACGAAGAACTGAGTAAGTGGAGGTTCTAAATAGATGAAATTTGGTGAATTCGGGTATATTAATTTTACGTTAATACAAAAATTATGTTTTGCCTTTATTTCTGACTCGCAATCTTTCTGTTCCGTATAGCTATAAATAACTAACTCTACTTTAAATTGTTCGTGTCATAGCGTTTGCGCTCTTGGCGTTCCTCCCTGAAGACAGGAATATTAAAGTCACTTTTCGACTGTTAAAGCCAAATATATTGGAACCTTCTTAGAATGTTTTTCCGAAGCTCTGTCGTCAAGAAAAATAAAGGCCAACCTGAAGCAAAGCTTTGATTTTAAGTTATATATTTCATCTTGCTGGGAAGAATTATATGGGCTTTAGAATGAACAAGCAACTTATATTTTAAAAGTTAATTAACTTTTTTAAAATTCGCTACTTTGGTGCAAAATTTTCCACCTTGAAGAAAATTTTCACGAGCCCAGGTAATGCAGCATTAGAGTAAGTTTTAAAATATTAAAAAATTAGACTACAAACACTTTTTATTACAAGAAAACTGTGGCTTTGCTCCATATCGACTTTTTGCACCATTTTCAGAATAAATATAGACAGCGCTAGGTTTAGATAGGCCAAACTTGTCCTAGCAGTCATGAGCAACTGTTGTAAACCCACAACAGTTATGAAAATAGCATATTAGTAAAAATAACTACAATATTAATGAAATTTAAAAAAATATTCGGGAATTATATGCATACAAATAACTACTTGACTTATAATTTTTGTCATACATATGTTTACAAATTTTACTTCTCTTTATAATTTATTTTGTTAAAAGAAAGTTTTTAATTAAAAAATATTTTTAGAAATTATTAAATTTCTGAATAATTATTTAATTCCGCTGCGTAAAATAATGGACAATAAAAATTTTTGTTCCCACTTCAAACTACTAACGGAATTCAGTATAAATTACCACAAACGAGTTAAAGTTTTTGTGCATGATTCCTTGAATGTCCTAAAACTAATTAAATGAAAGTGGTAATATTATTAACATTTAGTGAGCTTTTAAAATTAGAAGTTAGTTAGCATTCGAGGCTGGTTCCTGTTCATTAATTAAATTCTTAACAGTTTTATTCAATCAAAATTTATAGCTCCTTCCAAGATCTTGTTTTGTTGTGTTAAAAGCTTTTCTTTTAAAATTAAAAGGTTTTATTTAACCTGTTTTTTCGAAGCTCTTTCACCCAATTAAATAAAAGAAAAAAACACAGTTTAATTGCTTTACATTTGAAGCAAAGTTATTTTTTAAAATTATATATGCCATCTTGTCATGAAAAATTATCAAGGCTTCAGACCGGTCCAATAATTAAAATATTGTAAAAGTTATTCAACTTTTGTAAAAATCGCCAATTTGGCAATATTTTTCCACATAGATGAAAAATATCAGAAATCACTGCCTTTTTCCCAGCTTTTGCTAATTTTTATGAGTCTTGATGATGTGGCATTGGAGTAAGTTTTTCAGTACAAAAAATTTAGAGCACAAGAGCTTTCTATATTCTCCAGGGGCTTCCTCTGTATAGATGTTTTGGGTCATTTTCAGAATGAGGCAGAGAGCGCCGGTTATAGATAGGCTAAACTTGACCTAAGAGGCATGAGCAACTGTTACAAACTTCAGCAGTTATGAAAATAGCATATTACTCACAAAAAAGCATTTTATACGATGAGGAGGGCTTCGAGAAACAACCTTAACATGCTTACATTCCGAAAACACGCTAAGATTATCACTAAATAACTTCATCCAATGAGATCTACGAAAGTTGTTATGAAATATACTTCGCAAAATATATTAATGTGGAATAGCTAAATAAGACTAAAATCAGATATTTACCTGAGAAATCTCAATTATAAAAAATGGTACATAAAAACATCTTTCTTTTTACTTTGACTTACATTTGACGCATGACTTACTAAATTAGTTTATCTATGGCCAAATGTCATAAGTCTCGTGTTTATATAAACTTAGAACGTCATAAATACGCATAACAAAAATTAAGCATAAATTATTTGTTAAAATTAGAAAACGTGAGACTTATACCGAGATCTTGGTCGCGTACAAAGTTTTAATTACAGGAATGTGAAGACTTTTTCGTGAGACTTAATATTTGATTTACTCATAATTTTTCAATAAGCCGTGAAAATGAATCTTGAAATTTTAATACTTATAAAATCAACATGCGAAATGTAGTGATTGCTTTTTGCATTTTCTAGAAATATCAACGACGACAGAACCGTCAACAGGTAGCACGGAACCAGTCACTGGAGACACAACGTCTGATGCAACAGCAACAGGGCCTACAACAGTAACAGAGCCCACAACAGTAACGGAGCCCACAACAGTAACGGAGCCCACAACAGTAACTGAACCCACAACAGTAACGGACCCCACAGCAGAATCGGAGCCCGCAACAGCATCGTCAGTCGCAGCGTAGATAACAGTTATTAAAAAAAAGTCATGAACTAATAAAAAGAGTGTATTATGACTGAAAACTTGTTTTTTTTTTTTTACTAAATAATAAATAGTTTATTTTCTTGAATTCACTGAGCAGACAAATACCTTAAATTAACATGCGAATATGATCAAAAACCCTACTAATTTCAGTTTCTGTTATAAGTAAAAAAAGTTTGGATTAAACTAAATTTAAAATGTAAAATAAAGTTAGTGATTTGTTTCAATAATAATATTAGATAATATGCATAAAAAAGATTTTATTCATTTATTTTTTCTTTGTTTTAAATAATTATACGTAAAGAGTTTTATTTCATTAAAATAGCGTATGCTTGATCATTCATTGAATAAAGTAATAGTCATGTTTTAAACATATACAGTGCTTCTCTGTAAAACATTAAAAAAATCATACTAATTTGTTGATCAATAAATATTTTTGAAATTTTGATACTTAAAATTTTATGCATCAGATCGGCATTAAATGGATAGTTTTTGATATTGCTTCTAAGACATTATACGAGCGTTTTTTAATGTAATTTATACGTTTTATGAAAATAAAAGCTGTTAAAACATTGATAATAAATATTGCCTAATTTTTTTATTTTGCTTACTTTCTTAGTTTTAAATCTTCTTTTTTAAGCCTTCATATTTCGTGATTTATTTTTTAAACAGTATTAGAGTCATCAGATAGTAACTGGACAAATTACAAATTCTAAAGAAAGTGTTCTTTTTTATTTCTTTTGAGGCCTTTTTGTTATCCAAAAAAAGCGTTCAAAATAAATTAATAAAAAATATTAATTTATTTTGAATGCATTTTTAAAACTTTTTATAAGTATTGAATTTGAAGTTCTATTGAATAGAGAAAATTGATAATGAATAGAGAAAAATTTCGCAGTAAAATCAATGCTATTTCATTTAGATAATAGCTAAAATAGATTGCCAAAATAATGAGTAAAACGTTTAATATATTTCCAATATTTTTTTAATATTACTATCTAAGACGCATTTTTTGTATCCATGGCAAAAGATACAAATAAAAGAAATCTTTTAAGATATTAACTAGTTGTATTAGAAATAGGAGGTAGTAGCAAAAAAAAATTTTAATTATGTATTTTTCTTATTCTGTTTTCATTGGGTATTATTGTATCTGTTCATTTCTTTATTGCGCATTCGAAATTCTAGGAATAGTGCTGTTTCAATTTTGCTTAATGAAGAATTTTTGACTTAAATGTTAAAAACAAATCTGTTGTAATACCTATTGGTTTGCTTACTATATTGTAAATTAAGCAATCTGACAATATCATACATTTCAAAATCATACTTTTCACTTAATTTTTAGCCACTTCTCTGCACAAATATGTCAGATAACTTAAGTTTTTGTTAGCATGGCACAACGTTTTTAGCAAATATCTGAAATTCAATCTGTGTATTTTCATTCAAAAATGACTAAAAATCAGAAGCAAACTTATCTATTGCAATTGCCTAAAAATTCAATGAAGATATCAGCTAATTGCACCTATCATACTGTGTGGAGATTTTTAAAAATATTTGGAATTGATGTCGAAATTGAAAAATCCACCTCATGCCGCAGACTCAAATCATATGGTTTTATTGTTTTCATAACTGCTTCTTCGAGTTATAACCTATTCACCATAAGTTATGTAACGTTTTTTGATCCTTCGGTATTAAGATATTCTCTTTTTACTTTGGGAATGAGATTCTCAGTTGTTCTATTGTGGTTTCTCATGAGAAAGAGAGCATTGCGCATTCATAACTTATTAATCACAATCCACAGGTTTAACTTAAGCAGTTTTGAGTGCAACAAAGCAAGATTTAACCATACTAAAATTCTCTTCTTTATCAGCTTATTTGCTGCCATTCAACTGATTTTAGATATGGTTGCATTAATTATAACTCCATTAAGTAAGTTATATTTTTGGACAATTGGAATACAATTTAAAACAAAGCTGATTTACGTATCAATTGCATTTTTTCAATATATTGCAGAAATTAATTTTACCTACGGGTTTCCAGTTGTAGTCAACTTGGCATTGTGCACTTTGTACAGTTATTGCTCCGATCTGCTCTTGATGTATGAGAAAAGATTAGTTCAGGTGTATGATAAAATGCCTTGTATGAATTTCTTGATTTTATTCTCTGAAATTGTCTATTTCATTGAAGTAGTCAACGAAGTACTGTCAGTGCCTTCTTGTTTAACATGCATTATTTTGTTTTTAAATTTGTGCTCAAGTGTAGCTTGGGCTTTACTAAAATTCAACGAGGTACTTATCAACATTAAAATGAAATTGTGCTTAAATTTTGCCATCGGCATTATTTCGTTTACTCTGTTATTTTTTACAGCAGCTGAAGTACATTCGATGTGCGAAAAAGTAAAACAGCGTTTTTATATAATGTATGAGAAAGCCATGCGAAATAGATTGCATGACAGATATATATTAAAGTATTTGAAGACCATAATGAAAAAAGAACTAGCACATATGTCTGGAGCTGAAATTTTCTTTTTTAAAAGGGAGCATCTGTTGACGATGTTTGGGGCCTTACTGACCTATGGTCTTTTGGTTTATAACTTTATGAACTGAAGTTTAGGAATTTATTAATGCTTTTTAATTTTTTGTTATAAATGTTTGATGTGATTATCTTAGTCACGCACATTTTATGTATATTTATTCATAAATAGTAGTTGTAATTTTCGCTTATGAATCGTTATGCTTTGTTGATAAGGGCTATCAAAAGGAGGAAGAAGAATAAAGTCTCAAAATATAGGAACGAGGTGTCATTTTTGAAAATGGATTTTTTCTTCAGAGTCATGCGAGTTGGGGGAAAAGGGTAGTATTCGTCCTTTGGAGCCTGCTCTTCACACCTTACATTGAATGCATTGCAAATTTTCCAAACTATTCAATTAATGAATTTGATATGACATCATGATCCCATTATTTTTGCTTGAAATAAAATAGTTCGAGATGTAAATATATGCATCATGTTGTGATTCATGTAAATAAATTTATTTTTCCCTTCTTTATCAATGTTTTCTTGTAAAATTGATTTTATGATAATCCTCTTTAAAATCTTTTAGCTTTTATTGAGATATAGAAATTTTACCTTTAAATTTTCAATGTGTTTTGCTAAGTTAAAGATATTTTATGTATGATTTCTATACATTGCTCAGCCCGACGCTGCAGATCGATAACAACAAAATTGCTCGACAACTCATTAGTATGACAGTGTATTTACTCGAGAATAAACAAAAAATATTTGAATGCTCTAATATGACTATAATCATAAATTTATAAATGTAAATAGATCCTATAATTAACAACAAAAAAATTCATAAAATCAATAAAAACTATCTATGAAAAAAAAACTTACTAAAAATTACAACGAATGAAAACTCCATGATTGTGTATTAAAGAGTTAAATGGATATTATCCTTCGCATAAGACCTTTCTTTTACAGGAAAAAAATAAAGTAAACACATTTCGAAAATCTACCAACATTGTAGAAAAACCGCTTAACATGTATGGAGAAAAAATCATTTCCCATGCATGATGTCCACACTGCCGGGCAAATGAACTGTTGCAAAAATGCGCCCTTCTGATAAATCATTTGTCGTGCTAATGATCCGATTCAAATTATCATCTGATCATCAGTTGATAACTCAGTTGTCTTCTTACCATTTCTTGTAGATGGAAGGCTCATTGTCGATGACATTCGAATTATTTGTAAATCTTATGACATGAATAAAATCGAGAAAAAAATTCAACACGCTGTCTATAAGATGTTGCAATAGGCTGATAAGGATGATTTTACTTTTCCCATGACTAAAACATGTTGTGTTCATTTTTGTAGAAAAAGGGATATTAGAAAAGAGATATTAGATATTGAACTAGAAATTTGTATGCAAAATACTCCCATTCCAGTGGTTACAGAAACGAAATTCCTTGGTCTGATTTTAGAGTTCAAACTAACTTTTAAATACCATGTTAAATATCTGAGGCAAACATGTGAAAAAAAAGATACATTTAAAAGTTTTAACAAATACTAATTGGGGGCAGACACAAATTCAATGCTGAAAATTTACAGATGCATAATTCGCTCTAAATTTGATTATGACTCAATTGTATATAGTTCTGCAAGAAAGAATGTTATGAAATACGTGAATACCATACATCACGACGGGTTACATGTATCGACTTGGGCTTCTCGCACCTCTCTCATGAAAAGTCTGTATATATTACATAATGAACCATTTCTCACAATGCTACAGAAAATACGGTGGAGCAAATTGGCACTGAACTATTACTCCCATCTTAAATGTGACCCACACCATCCTATGTATTTTAGAATTGCATCGCCAAATCATTTTAATAACAGATTATTGACAATCCCATCTTTCGAAGTGAAAATGAAACAAGTTCTCCTTAGAACACTACCCCCTGAGGAGGTTTACCTTCTTCAGGTAAACACAGGGAGTCACGCCCCGGGGTACCCTAGTGATCGGTCCTTCCTTCCGTTTCCTCTCTCCTTTCTCCTACTTTCTCCTTTCTCTTCTCCCTTGTCGTGGTTGCCAAATTTACTGGTGAGGGCTTGTCATCTGTGTTTGATTACCACTCTGTTGTGTTGGACATAGATGGGAAGAGACCACTCGCGTGTTTGCCGTGCGTGGAGACCCGTGTTCCTGGAAAAGGGGATCCTGGCAGTTGAGGGGCATCCTGGTATCACAATACACTGCTTTGGCCCGTGCTTCAGGTAAACGGGAGGTGCATATTGACCTGTGTGCATAAATCGGCTAGTCTAGAATGTCATTTGTTGGCTAGGGTCAAGCCCGCCGTTACTTACTGGGCACCTCGTTAAGGGTGGAGGCTGCTTCAGGGGTGGCTTGCGGGCGTATAGCTAGTGGTTAGCATCGGTGTTAAATAACGGATTGGTGGCAGCACTAATTTGTTATTTGCATCCCCTAAGTTGGACTCCGTGGTGGGTGGTGCCTCTGGTAGCTGAAGTGATTGATATTTTCTATGGCCGAAAATAGTAAGGTGTTCAGTTCCGCACACCACTGCAAAAACAGCGGAACAACCTCAATACCGTGTGATTACGTTCGATTTTTCTTGGTAGCTCTTACGAATCCGAATGTACCGAATACTTCTTTCTATAAAGTATCTCCATTTCTTATTCACAAGGCTCTTCTTTCTATACTGGGAGAAGTCGCCTTTGTGAAAAAATTACGCTCAGGTGACCTCTTAGTTGAAGTCTCCTCGATGACACAGGCCAATATTTTATCTAGTTGTACAGTCCGCAAAAAAAAAAGATATCACCCTGAATAACTTTCGTTCTAATGATCGGATTTTCACGAACTAAGTGTCAATCTTAATGGTTCCCGGGGGTGACCTCAAATATACTAATTAATTAGTGCTAACTATTAATTAAGTTACGAAATCAGACACAAAAACGTACTTTCTCTGAATAAACATACATTTTTTTTTACATATTTGGAATCTAGACACTTGAATTAGGGGGGGTAGGCAAAATTTTGAAAAAATTGGGTCATAAATTGGGTAGCAATAAAGGTTTATATATTTGGCGATAGTCCAGAAAACCGCCAAGAAAAGTCGCCAGCGCAAATGAATATTTTAAGATAACCCATTGAGTAATTCAAAAACTTAATGCTTAATTTTACTAGGTTGCTAGGCAACCTAGTAAAAGAACACTGAATGTAAAAAAAAAAAAAAGAAAGAATGTTCATTAATTTCATAATGTAATTGCTGGGAGAGGTTTAATTAATTGTTAATAGAAAATATCTCGAAGTTTCTAGGCAATAGACAATTTTTAAGCTGATTTCTGTCCAAAAAGCAAAAAAAAAAAATTAAATCTCCTTTGAAAAGAAAATTTGAATTGATTTATAAATTATTTATAATTTTTTAAGTTTTTGGAATTTAAATACATGAACTTTTTATCTGATATTATTTAGATATGTTGTTTTTGCTATATTTATTCGAGGATTTCTTACTAAAATCAAATTGACATAACTTATTATAGCTATATACAAATTTTTAGGGATAATTATTTTTACAGATTTAATCGAGTCTTCTAGGCAAGAAAGTTTGAAGAAACAAAAAATGCTTGAAAAATAAAATGTAGATTGTATAGTAATTCTAATACACATTCACAAGGTTTTCTATAATTTACGATAGTTCTTTTTTCTATAACTCAAGGAATTGCTGAATGTTTAGTGGCATTTTAAAAACATTGAAACATGTTGTATTTAAGAATAAGATATTGAAATAATATGTTGCATATTGTATGATTCATTGTTTAAAAAATCGCTTCATTCTGCTAGATATTTAGGCTACATGGTTTTCTTTGGATAAAGATTATTAGCAAATAGCATCCTCATGTTTCGATACATTCTGAAACTTACGTTCGCAAATTCACCATAAAATGTCGCACAGCATATTCTTCAATTACAATAAGCTACATTTACCCCCAAATACTGCTACTATGATTATTTTTGTTTTCTTATATACATCTGATACTCTCTTTTTAAGTAGAGCTCGTAAGATCCTTAAGATACTGAAATGGGGGCACAAAAATTTAAAAGATAAAATATTTAATTTCATTAACTCAAAATATCTGGTCTCAAAATTTTAATTTTTAAGTACTTATAACTTTTACAATATTGATGCTAGGCGTTTTTAAAGACCACATAAATCCTGTTAAAATTTAGAAATGCTTATGTTTACTTTAACGAGTATAAAATCCTTATCAAAATAATGATCAAGACTCAAATGTAAAACGGTATAATTGATGATAAAAACTCACCTGGCTCAAAAAATATGAAGAGGGAAGTAAAAGTCGACATGTTTCGAGCGTTCAAATATAATCGCCCATTCTCAAAACTTGTCAAGCTTGAATAACTTGTGACTTTTATTATTGGACACTCAAAACTATTTTTATTATCATCTATTATTTTTTAAATCAATGAAGTTTTTATATTTTCGATTCAGTTTCTTAGGATTATCTATTTAGTTAAACAACATATTAAATTATTTCACTCGATATTAAAATAAGTTTTACATAAGCTATAGGCACAGGTTCTTTGATTGAAAAAAATAATAATTCACTACTTTGTAAAAAAATAAATGCATTTTTTTTTCTTTTTTTGCTGTAAGCCTTAAATTTTAAAAATCGAATGTGAAAATGGAATGTCCCCTAGCACTAGGAATCGAAATTAAATAGTTTCAAGGACAACTATTTCAAAGAAAGTTTGCGTTTCCGTCATACTCGAAGTTGTTTGAAAAGGTATTTTTTATATATCGATTCCAAAGTTTATTCTACATATATTTTAGGGTATACTTTCGGAGTATTTTGATCGAGTTTATTTTTACACCCTTATTTGTTTAAAATTATTAAATAATTTGCTTAAAATAAAATATTCAAGTTACCTGATTTAATGCATTTATAGTATAATAGTAAACGGGGCATCCATCGCATATCTTTAACCTTGATATCGCTATCATTAAATAAATGGAATAAGCTCATATAAATAATAAAATTAATTGTTTTCTCGTTTTAATTTTCATGGAAATATGTTTCGATCAAACAGATTTCATTCTGGAAATAGTGAAATTATTGAGTAGGTCCCTTGGAGCAATATCATTCTTATCCTATTTTGACGAAATATAGGAAAAATTGGTTTTCACAATTTCTGAAAAAAGTATGTTAGCCTTCTTGCCACGTTTTTTTTTTATTTTTAATCAAAATAAGATCGGAAAATGCATATTTTTTATTGCATTTTTTTAAAAAAATCAGATGGTTCTAAAATTGCCACGGCTTCGGAATCTTCTTACAAATTTCAATTTTTATTATTTCCTGCTTAACAAAATAAGGCATTTCTCCTGATAACAAATTATACTACAATAATATCTTGGGAATCGTGCTAAAGAAAAAAATTAAACAAAATAGTTTAGCATATTATCCGGAAAAAAATCTACATGTAATCATAAAGAAAGAGTAAAAGATAATGAAATAATTATTGAATCACGCGTGGTCAGATAATTAAAAATTTAATTTCACAACTAAGATGTTAGAACGACATTTAAGATACTGAGATATTTTAAGACGCTTAAAAATTTTGGCTACGTATTCGACAGCTTTTTATGTTCGGTTTTCTTTAGACTCTTTGTAATGACTTCTAAAACATCAACACTATTTTAGATAATCTATGTTGAAGTCACAAGAAACAAAACAAAAAAAATACTATCAATGATTTATATTCCTTTTCGAAAAAAATAGTATGCTTAGTAAATAATCAGCTGTTTTGCATTAAATAATTGTAAACAGTGGAATGTTTTCAATTTCTTAACAAGGTTTTATTTTTAGCTAGCAGACAATAATTCGTTTAAAAAAAACTTGACTATAATTTGAAAAGGAACTTCACTTTAAAGAAAACCTAAATTAAAGTACTAAAAAATTGATTAGTATATTAATGAGGAAATAATAAACGTAATAGGGTAAAGAATAAGATTTTTAAAAATGTTAAAATTTAATTAAATAGTTGGTAGAATAGTTCTGCGAAACACTTCTGGACAGGTGATTAAAAAATTATTTCTAACATTAAGACGATATATAAAATGTTGAGAAATTTGCGATGATGTGAGGTATGCTTAAATATGTTTACTACGTATTTTTATTAATATTTATAAAAAATATATTTTCAAGAAATTGAATATTTTATTCCAAATCAATTCATACGTATGTATATTATTGAAATTGTATCAGTTATTGAGAAGATAAAACTAAAAAATAATCACATTAAATAAGCACAATCTGGTGTATAATCATATTCTATCAGAAGCATGCTTTTATGAAACTCGACATTCGTTGAATAAAATGTTTTTTATTCAATAAGATGTTTTATTCAAATTTCTTTACTAAATTGCAAATAGAATTTTAGACTATTAAAAAAGAAACATCGTATTTTATAGTTTTAAAAAAATAAAAATAAAAAGATTTGCAAACGATTATTAGCGAAAAAAATATATTTATCGCCCCACTTAATCATTTCTTCATTGTCGCCAAATTATATTTTTTTAAATAATTAATTTTAATTTTTCTCATCTTCTAATAAATAAAAACAGTTGAAACTTTAGATTTTTCAATTGAAAAATATGTTGATTAAAATGGTATAAAAAAATTTATACCTTATAATTCAACTTTTTTTCATCCTCACTTTAATTAAATAATAAAAAATAATAAATAATTATTAAAAATTATTTTCTTCATGAAATTATCTTTGGGTAAATGAGTTTTATGAGTGGGTGCAATTTTTTTTTGAATTGCTTCATTAGTTTTTAAAATATGACTGAAAACGCAAAAAGCGAAATTAACATTAAGGCGCCCGAACTTTGAATCTCTCTCCTGACCAAACTATGGGGACCACATTTCCCAGATTGCGGCTACCCCCTATATTTTGAAGATGAAAAATCCAAATATGTAAAAAAAAATGTATGTTTATTCAGATAAAGTACGTTTTTGTGTCTGATTTCGTAACTTAATTAATAGTTAGCACTAATTAATTAGTATATTTGAGATCACCCCCAGGAACCATTAAGATTGACACTTAGTTCGTGAAAATCCGATCATTAGAACGAAAGTTATTCAGGGTGATATCTTTTTTTTTGCGGACTGTACGTCTATGTGTTCATTCAAAATTAATGTCACGCCTCATAAATCACTAAAAACCTCTCGAGGTGTAATATCAGCAGCAGAATTTGTGAACGATGACGAAGAAATGCTTGTTGAAAACCTTGCAGATCAAAATGTCATCGCAGTTCGCAGGATTAAGATTCGGAGGGACGGTCATCTTGTCCCTACCAAACATCTTATCCTAACATTCAATACACCAAAGTTACCATCTTCTATAAAACTTGCTTGGTATAATTGTCCGGTTCGACCGTACGGGCCAAATCCTGCGAGTTGCCACCCCTCTGCATTAACTGCAAGGGGGATTCAAACTGTTAAGGTGATGCAAAATCTTACTTTCAATGAAGCTCGCCGTATAGTCACCGCCCGTACTCCTCGGTCGGAAGTGTCCTATGCAGCGGCAGCTAAGACTTCACTGCGTACAGTCAGCACACAAACAGATACTCCTCAGCAAACCAACAAGAAACACCGTTTAATTTCACTGGACCTACCACCCGATCCATATCCATATATCCGCCACCACAGAAAGCACCTAGAACAATTTCGTCTGAAAGATCTCGGCCTGCTCATAAGCAGTGTTCGAACTTAAAACTCCCCCCTAGTCAAAAACCAGGAATTTCTCGCAAGAAAAAAGACTCTAAATTTAATCAATACTCACAAAAACCTACTACCAACAATTTTGAACCCATGGAAGATGAAATAAGTTTGCATCCATCGGATGATGAGTCACTATTCGATGATGCTCCAACTGTTATAACTTCAACATCTAAAACAAAATGTCAATTTCATTTATATCATGGATTTGTCGCAGTACGCGCAATAGGATGTCTGACATCAGAGACATCATTTATAAATATCATCCTACATGTTTCATGCTTCAAGAAACTCATTTATCTCCATCTCACAGTTTTAACATTCGAAATTATGCTTGTCATCGAAATTATTGCATTGCTGGTAATCGACCTACCGGTGGCGTTGCAATTTTTACCTCCACATGTTTCCCTTCATCTCGCCTTTCGCTGTCAACTTCATTACAGGCTATTGTCGTTCAAGTTCACCTTAATATTTTGATTACAGTTTGCTCAATTTATTTACCTCCACACACTTCCATTGCTCAAGCCGATTTAAATTCACTACTTCATCAACTGCTCATTCCATTCATTTTGGTTGGGGATTTTAATGGTCATAGAGAGCTATGGGGTAGTTCTGACTCTAATGCTCGAGGGCGACAAATATAAAGACTTATCCTAGACAGTAATCTATGTTTGCTGAACCAAAGAAAAGGCACGTATTTTCATGAACCCACAAGGACCTTTCATTGCATTGATTTGGCCTTCTGTTCACCTACACTGTTACCTTTCTCCCAATTTACTGTCGACGAAGATCTTCATAACAGCGATCATTTCCCAATCATAATTTCGTATTCAGCTAGTGTTCCTATCACTACAAGACCCCCATTTTTATCTATCATCGTGCGGAATGGATTCTATTCTCGCAACTTGCTGACATTACTGAAGATATGGTGACTGACAACAGTATTGACACTGCGGTTGAAAAAGTAACTTCGGTGATTATGCATGCTGCCGAATCCAGCATACCAAAAACTACTGCATCTCTCCCTCGTCATCGTAAGCCGTGGTGGAATGCTGAATGCGCAGCTGCTCATAAAAAGCAGAAACGTTTGTGGAGCATATTCCGTCGTTCTCCTACCACTGCTAACCTTTTAGCTTTCAAACATGCCAAAGCCATCGCACGTAAAGTGATGCGCAAAAGTCAGAAAGACTCCTGGCGCCGTTATGTCTCTTCTATTACAGCTACGACCTCTCCCAGACAAGTCTGGTCGAGAGTCAAACGAGCTAATGGTATTTACCGTGAATTTCATCTTCCGGTATTTGAGAAAAACGGTACCATATATTCGTCCCCTACTGACATTTGTGAGATCCTTGGCGAGGCATTTGCAACGGTTTCTAGACCTGATAGCTACAGTTTAGCGTTCCAAAGCTACAAGCAAAATGACTATTAACTTTCATACGCGCTGCAACTTTCATTATAACTGTGATTTTAACTTTACAGAATTGCAGAGAGCACTGTTTCGAGCTAATAACACAAGTCCCGGTCCTGATTGTATCACATGCTCCGCCACTTAGATCGAACGTCTTTGTCAAATGTCCTTATACTATTTAATAGAATATGGACTGAACAAGCGTGCCCTTCTGGTTGGCGTGAAGCAATTGTGATTCCTATATTAAAACCAGGAAAAGATGCTAAAGATCCAATCAATTATCGACCTATTGCGTTAACCAGCTGTCTTGGTAAAACGTTTGAGCGAATGGCTAACTCACGACTTGTGTACTCTATCGAAAAGAATCACGTTATTCCAGATTTTCAGAGTGGTTTCCGTAAGGGACGATCCACAATCGACAACATTATAGAACTGGAAACGCGAATCCGTAATGCCTTTGTCCGGCGAAATCATCTTGTCTCTGTCTTCTTCGATATTGAGAAAGCTTATGACCGGACTTGGCGTTATGGAATTCTCAAAGCTCTATTTGAAATGGGTCTCCGAGGTCATTTGCCTATTTTCATCAGAAACTTTTTATTGAAGCGCTTTTTTTGCGTTAGGATTGGATCCAACTTTTCTCAACGATATATCCAGACTGAAGGTGTCCCCCAAGGCAGTGTTTTGAGTGTCATTTTGTTCATCATTCATATTTCACAAGTTTTACGTGTTCTGCCACCTGCTGTCTCTGGCTCTCTTTATGTCGATGATCTGCACATCTCGTGTTCAGGATCCGACATGAGAGTCATCGAGCGGCAAATGCAGTTAGCAGTAAACAAGATTTTAGACTGGTGCGACCACAATGGTCACACCCTTTTACTTTCTAAAAGTTCATGCATTCATTTTTGTCGTAAACGCACTCTTCATAATGATCCCGGTATCACCATTCGTAACATTGCTATACCTGTTGTGCCACACACAAAGTTTTTAGGCGTCATTTTCGATAGCAAATTGACTTTCATACCTCATATCATACAATTGCGAAAACGATGTGAGCGGAAATTAAATATGCTGCGTGTGCTGTCAAATAAGTTTTGGGGAGCGGATCGCATAGCCTTACTGCGCATTTATCAAGCGCTGATTTTATCGCGGCTTGATTATGCATGTGCAGTTTGCGGCTCGGCTACAGCTTCTAACCTACGTTACTTAGATACGGTACATCATGCTGCCTTGCGTATTTGCTCTGGAGCATTTCGAACATCCCCAGGTGAAAGCTTATATGCTATTTGTCATCAATTTCCATTAGATTTACGTCGCATGCAACTGTGTCTGATATACTATTATCGTATCATGTCATGTAAATCACATCCTCGTCGCCGTGATGTGATATCATCAGATTTAGAGCGATTGTACGTAAATAGACCTTCACACATTCGTCCATTTTATTTGCGCACTCGCTCACTCATACAGACCTTTGATATCTGCGAACTACCATCTCAGTCAGTTGATCACTTTCTCATACAGCCGTGGGTCATCTCACCATATCAATTATTGCTCCATTTATGTTGTACAATAAAACCAATGTTGCACCCTGCATTTTCCAACAACTCTTCATTGAACATCGTAACGAATATTCTGAATACATACCAATTTCTACAGACGGATCAAAATCTGCTGGATACATTGGCTGTGGTGTCGTCATTGCTGATGAAACCTATAGCTATAAAATCCCGGATATTTGCTCAGTCTTCACTGCTGAAGCTTTTGCTATCCTTTTGGCACTGAGACTGATTTCCACGCGCTCTACACGGAGGTATTGTATTTACTCCGATAGTATGAGCGTTTTGCGCCAGTTGGATAACATTCGCAGTGAAAATCATCCAATTTTAGATCTTATTATTCATTTGCTATGTAGTCTCCACAGAAATGGGTTTCATGTAATGTTTTGTTGGGTGCCGAGTCACGTTGGCATACCAGGAAACGACCTGGCCGATTCTTGTGCAGGTTCTGCCACTGATCTCTTTCCATTATCTGTGCCTTTTACGGATGTTAAGCTGCATGTTCGAAAATTTATAACATCTTTATGGCAGCAAAGGTGGGATCTCCAAACTCTCAATAAGCTACATAGTGTTAAAACCAATTTGGACCATTTGCCTGTTCTGCACCTGCGTAGTTCAGACGTTAAACTCACTCGACTCCGAATCGGTCACACCCGGTTAACACATCTTCATTTGCTGTTCGGAGAACCTCCCCCTGAATGCATTACTTGTAACGTTCCTCTCACAATTCATCATATTTTAAGGTGTGAAGTTTCTTCAACAAGCTTGGAGAGACTGTATGTAGCTAGACCTTCTCCCGTCCGACCATTACATGCTCGCGTTCGTACACTCATACAAACTTTCGACATTTGTGAATTACCATCGCAATCAGTGGATCATTTTCTCATACCTCCATGGACCATCTCATCCTATCAGTTTCATTCACCGTTTATGATGTACAGTCCGCAAAAAAAAAAACGAATCACCCTGAATAACTTTCGTTCTAATGATCGGATTTTCACGAACTAAGTGTCAATCTTAATGGTTCCTGGGGGTGACCTCAAATATGTTAATTAATTACTGCTAACTATTAATTAAGTTACGAAATCAGACACAAAAACGTACTTTCTCTGAATAAACATATAATTTTTTTTACATATTTGGAATCTAGACCCTTGAATTAGTGGGGGTAGACAAAATTTTAAAAAAATTGGGTGGTAAATTGGGCCGCAATAAATGTTTATATATTTGGCGATAGTCCAGAAAACCGCCAAAAAAAGTCGCCTGCGCAAATAAATATTTTAAGATAACCCATTGACTAATTCAAAAGAGGAGTGCTTAATTTTACTAGGTTGCTACGCAACCAAACTCTGATAGTAAAAAAATTGAAATAATGTTCAGTGATTGCTCGGAGGGGCTTAATTTATTGTTAATAGAAAATATCTCGAAGTTTCCAGGCCATAAACAATTTTTTTAGGGGATTTCTGTCCAAAAAGCAAAAAAAATATTATTTTAATCTCCTTTGAAAAGTAAATTTGAATCAATTTATAAATTATTTATGATAGTTTTTAGAATTTAAATACATGAACTTTTTATCTGATATTGTTTAGATTACACTGTTTTTACTATATTTATTCGAGGATTTTATACTAAAATAAAATGAGCATAACTTATTATAGCTATATACAAAATTTTAGGGATAATCATTTTTACAGTTTTAATCGAGTCTTCTAGGCAAGAAAATTTGAAGAAAAAAAAAAGTGCTTGAAAAATAAAATGTAGATTGTATAATAATTCTAATGCACATTCACAAGGCTTTCTATAATTTACGATATTTCTTTTTTCTATAACTCAATGAATTGCTGAATGTTTAGTGGCATTTTAAAAAGATTGAAATATGTTATGTTTAAGAATAAGATATTGAAATAATATGTTGCAAATTGTAGGATTCATTGCTTAAAAAATCGCTTCATTCTACTAGATATTTAGGTTACATCGTTTCCTTTGGATAAATATGATCAGCAAATAGCATCCTCATGTTTCGATACATTCTGAAACTTATACGTTCGCAAATTCACCATAAAATGTCGCACAGCATATTCTTCAATTACGATAAGCTACATTTACCACCTAATACTGCTACTATGGTTATTTTTGCTTTCTTAGATATATCTGATGATCTCTTTTTAAACAGAGCTCGTAAGATCCTTAAGATACTGAAATGGGGGCACAAAAACTTAAGAGATAAAATATTTAATTTCATTAACTCAAAATATCTGGTGTCAAAATGTTAATTTTTAAGTTAAATATAACTTTTACAATATTGATGTTCTTACATTTTTAAAGACCATATGAATCCTGATAAAATATTAAAATGAATATGTTTACTTTAACTAGTGTAAAATCCTTATCAAAATAATGATCAAGACCCAAATGTAAAACAGTATAATTGACGATAAAAACTCAACTGGCTTCAAAACATATGAAGAGGGAAGTAAAAGTCGACATGTTTCGAGTTTTCAAATATAATCGCCCATTCTCAAGACTTGTCAGGCTTGGATAACTTGTGACTTTTATTATTGGACGCTCAAAACATGTCTATTTTTATTATCATCTATTATTTTTTTAAATCAATGAAGTTTTTATATTTTCGATTCAGTTTCTTGAGATTATCCATTTAGTCACACAACATATTAAATTATTTCCCTCGATATTAAAATAAGTTTTACATATGTTATAGGCACAGGTTCTTAGATTGAAAAAATAATAATTCACTACCTTGTAAAAAAATTAATGCAGTAAAAAAAAATTTTTTTTTGCTGCAAGCTTTAACATTTTAGTTTAAGGTCATAAAAAAATTCCGTTTACAATTGAAATTTCAAAAGTCGAATGTGAAAATGGAATGTCCCCTAGTACCAGGAATCGAAATTAAATAGTAACAAGGACAACTTTTTTAAACAAGTTAGCGTTTCCGTCCTACTCGAAGTTGTTTGAAAAGGTATTTTTTATATATCGATTCCAAAGTTTATTCTACATATATTTCAGGGTATACTTTCGGAGTATTTCGATCGAGTTTATTTTTACACCCTTATTCACTTAAAATAAATTATTCAAGCTACATGATTTAATGCATTTATAGTATAATAATAAACGGAGCTTCCGACGCATATCATTAACCTTAATACCGCTATCATTAAATAAATGGAGTAAGCTTAGATAAATAATAAAAGTTAATTTTTCCCTCGTGTAATTTTCAAGGAATAATATGTTTCGATCAAACAGATTTCATTCTGGAAATAGCGAAATTATTGAGTAGGTCCCTTGGAGCAATATCATTCTTATCCTCTTTTGACGAAATATAGGAAAAATTAGTTTTCACAGTTTCTGTAAAAAGTATGTTAGCCTACTTACCACGTTTTTTTTAAAAATTTTTTGTTAATAAAATAAGGTCGGAAATTGTGTATTGTGTGCACAGCTTCGGAATCCTTACAAATTTCAATTTTTAGTATTTCCTGATTAACAAAATAAGGCATTTCCCTGATAACAAATTATACTACAATAATATCTTGGAAATCATGCTAAAGTAAAAAATTAAACAAAATAGTTTAGTATATTATCAGAAAAAAATTCTACTTGGTATCATAAAGAGTAAAAGATATAATGAAATAATTAGTGAATCACACGTGGTCAGATAATTAAAAATTTAATTTCACAACTAAGATAGTAGGACGACATTTAAGATACTGAGATATTTTAAGACACTAAAAAAATTGGTTACGTATTCCACAGCTTTTTATGTTCGGTATCTTTATCCACTTTGTAGTGACTTATAAAACATCAACACTATTTTAGATAATCTAAGTTGAAATCACAAGAAACAAAAAAAAGAAGACAATCAATAATTTATATTCTTTTTTCAAAAAAATAGTATGCTAAGTAAATAATCAGCTGTTTTGCATTAAATAATTTTAAACAGCTGAATGTTTTTAATTTCTTAACAAGGTTTTATTCTTAGCTAGCAGACAATAATTCTTTAAAAAAAACTTGACTATAATTTGAAAATGAAACCTAAATTAAAGAAAATATAAATTAAAGTTCTAAAAAAATTATTAGTGTATTAATGAAGAAATAATAAACGTAAAATGGAAAAGAATAAGAATTTTAAAATGTTAAAATTTTATTAAATAGTTGGTAAAATAGTCCTGCGATACACTTCCGGAAATTTCTTTTAAGATTAGGATGATATAGGGTAAACCAACAAATGAAGGAGCATTTCATAGATATTTCTTAGAAATAAGATTTTAAACGTTTTCATTTAGATTGATTGGTAAGAGTAGCTTACTACCTAACAATAGGAAGTCCTTTAACAATGCATTTAGTTATCTGGTCTTTGAGTCTTCTCTGGAAAAAGTTTTGAATTTGTTAGTATCTGTTCAACGCCTTGTTTCTTTGACAAAATTATAAGGTCAGTGTTTGTTGTTATCCGTTTAAACTACAATTAATTGCATATAATAATGCTTTTTCTTTTCATTGTGAAAAAAATAATTCAAAATATGGTCATTGAAGTTACGTTTTATTTATTTTAAGCATCATAACATAAGCAAGTACTGAGATTAGGGGGTGTTTATTAACTGGATTACAGAACGATGAAAAACCAATGTATAAACAAGTGTTCCTTTACTGGGATTTTTTCAAGTTAATGAAAATAAAAGAAAAATTTTAATTTTCTTGTACCTTTTGTCATATTATAAATCAAAATTATGTTAAAAAAAAAAAAAAACTTCTAACCAGTGAAGGAACAGGCATGTTCCTTCACTGAGAATAGATTTCCCAGTGAATGAATAGTATGTGTGAAATATGATTTTACTTGGATAATTAGTAGTTCAGCGACATAGAGGACTCCTAAAATTCAGTTAAATGTTGTATGAATAGTTCCTATAACTATTTCATTTAAATATGCAAATTTAATTGCTAAATTTATTTAAAGAATTATAATAATAATTAATTTATTATTTATCTTTATAAATGTAGTGATTAGTTATTACATCATACCTTAGACTCCTTAATAAACTATGTTTATTAACTAAATATAACAATTAAATATAATAATAAAAGCTTGAATGGAATCTTTGCAGGATTTTGTGCCAATAATTAGATAAATTATTATCCTATTGCCGTCTTTAATGTCCTAACGGGAACTGGTAGGAAAAATCCATTTAAAGACAATTATCTAGGTGAAAAATGGGTGAAGTTTTTTTAAGGTGACATCCACCGATAACTCAGTGCAATGCGAAGATAATTTCAAAAGGCAAAACTTCCCTTAGAGAATAATATTCGAAATACTGGGTTTAAGAACTTCAGAGAATCTTTAGGAGGGAAGTAGCCCTGGCATCCTTTTATAAAGTGATTGCATTTACAATGCGAATGAAACAAGAGTTGAATACTGCCCTTAAACGGGAAAAATCTGCGGCCTTAAAAATTATAAGGATTTATATTCTAAAGTACCTAGGAAAGAAAAAGTACCTCCATTGGTAGTTTTTCCTTACAGAAGAATTCGTAGAGATACTACAGAATCAGTCCCTGCTACATATTTCATTGGAAAAAGCTATTCAGGAAATGAAACGATGACCGCAGCAACATTTTACAAATATATTGCAAATGTTTCTACCCATGGCTAATTAAAAATGCAATCAAATTCCTAATTTTGCTTCTTCTGGATAGGTATAAATCTCATATCAATTTGAAAGTGAGCAAGTTTTGTTCCTCAAAACAAATTTTCTGGTTTAGTTTTCTACGTAATTCTTGGAAATCTCGTTGGATCTTGAAAACAAAAGAATTGTAAAACAATATGTCTAGAAAATTTTACATCCATTTTTAAATAAGATTTGAGGCATCAACTGATGAAGTTAAAATGCTTTTATGAAATGCGATATTTTTTCATTCGATGTAAAAAACGTTGACTGTAACAAATGCATTCAAAACAGACACCAAGAGTTAATGAGCAAGACAACTTATAAACAAAACACATGCTTCGAGAGTAACGATGCGCTATTTCTTCAGAAGCTTGAGAAGGAAATCTCACAAGTTATGCTGCAAATTTTTAAAGGAACATTGACAGAAAAGTTAAATCTCCCAAATATCCAATAGCCTGCGCTTTTCTCAATATTGAAGAATTTATTTCAAAAAGAACAATTGTATAATCAAATTTTGGCTCTGAAGCTGAGACAACTAACATTAATAATGAAAGTATCTTGAAAACTGATTTTGAGATAAGTCCTCTTGAGGCATTGTTAGTTGCAAAAACAATTGGTTTCATAAGTAACTACTAGATATAAGTCAATGAGAGATGGGTTTTACTCAAACTTCGAAACTCCTTTTTCTCATTTATTTTCCAGTGAGGAATTCTGGAAATGGAACTGGAAAATCAAAAGAAATTTCGAAGATACATTTACATTGGCCAAAAATTTGGAAAAAAGAGGAAGGTTAAATCAAAAGAAAAAGAAATAAATTACTCATGACGAAGAGAAAAAAAATACTTAAAAAGATTTAAAAAAAAGCTTAAAAAATATGAGGAAAAGATTAAACAAAAAAAATGATCGAATTATAATAATAATAAAAACGTCATCAGATTACACAATGATAAACATTCATAATTTAGAACGGACTATTAAACTGTGAGAAAAAAATGAAAAACATTTTTTTAAAATTATGTATTCAAACATATTTTACTTTCCATTCCATGACTGAAAAAAAAGTAAAATTTTCCACATTAACTATGGTTATATGTCGTAATTCCAAGAAAAATCTTGTTTTTAGACATTTGTGTGGCCTATGGATTCCTAACGAGCATCAAACATTATCAAAATTAAGTGTTCATTTTCTGGAAAATTTAGTGTTTATTCACTGGTAAGAACTGTTCCTTCACTTGGTCATCTTACTACTTATTATTTAAACCACCAAAAGCTTAAAACAATATTATGTAAGTTATCTAACTTTTCTTACATAATTTGCATTTAATAACAAATATGTCGAAACCATCATTTAGCTAAAATTACAAATTTTGAAATTTTTATGAATTTTTTTTAAAGGCAAGCTAAGCTTAAGTGTTCCTTCATTGTTTAGTTTACCCTATAAGATGTTGAGAAATTTGCGATGTTGTGAGAGATGTTTAAAAATGTTGACTACGTATTTTTATTAATATTTATAAAATATATATTCAAGAAATTGATAAATATATTATTCCAAATCTATGCATACGTATGTATATTATTGAAATTATATCAGTTATTGAAAAACAAAATAAAAAAAATAAAAAAAAATCATATTAAATAAGCACAATCTGGTGTATTCTATCAGAAGCACGCTTTTTTAAAACTTGACATTTGTTGAATAAAGTGTTTTTTATTCAAAATTCTTTACTAAATTGCAAATAAATTATTAAATGACTAAAAAAGAAACATCGTATTTTATAGTGTGAAAGAAATAAAAATAAAAAGATTAGCAAACGATTATTAGCGAAAAAAATATGAATGAAATTTGACGCTACGCGCGCGAAGTCAAGTTCCTCCCAAGTTTATCACATTTTAATATTAATCGCCCCAATTAGTTATTTCTTTATTGTCGCCAAATTATTTTTTTAAAAATAATTAATTTTAATTTTTCTCAGCTTCTAATAAATAAAAACAGTTGAAACTTTAGATTTTTCAATTGAAAAATATGTAGATTAATATGGTATAAAAAATTCATACCTTATAATTCAATATTTTTTCATCCTCACTTTAATTAAATAATAAATAATAATTAAAAAATATTTTTTGCATGAAATTATCTTTGGGTGAATGAGTTTTATGAGTGGGTGCAATTTTTTTTTTAATTGCTTCATTAGTTTTGAAAATATGACTGAAAACGCAAAAAGCGAAATTAACATTAAGGGGTACGAACTTTGAATCGCTCTCCTGACCAAACTATGGGAAAACATTTCCCAGATTGCGGCTACCCCCTATATTTTGAAGATAAGAAATCCAAATATGTAAAAAAAAATGCATGTTTATTCAAAGAAAGTACGTTTTTGTGTCTGATTTCGTAACTTAATTAACAGTTAGCACTAATTAATTAGCATATTTGAGGTCACCCCCAGGAACCATTAAGATTGACACTTAGTTCGTGAAAATCCGATCATTAGAACGAAAGTTATTCAGGGTGATTCGTTTTTTTTTTTTTTGCGGACTGTACAGTCCGCAAAAATGTTTCGTTCTAATGATCGGATTTTCACGAACTAAGTGTCAATCTTAATGGTTCCTGGGGGTGACCTCAAATATGCTAATTAATTAGTGCTAACTGTTAATTAAGTTACGAAATCAGACACAAAAACGTACTTTCTTTGAATAAACATGCATTTTTTTTTACATATTTGGATTTCTTATCTTCAAAATATAGGGGGTAGCCGCAATCTGGGAAATGTTTTCCCATAGTTTGGTCAGGAGAGCGATTCAAAGTTCGTACCCCTTAATGTTAATTTCGCTTTTTGCGTTTTCAGTCATATTTTCAAAACTAATGAAGCAATTAAAAAAAAAAATTGCACCCACTCATAAAACTCATTCACCCAAAGATAATTTCATGCAAAAAATATTTTTTAATTATTATTTTTTATTATTTAATTAAAGTGAGGATGAAAAAATATTGAATTATAAGGTATGAATTTTTTTATACCATATTAATCTACATATTTTTCAATTGAAAAATCTAAAGTTTCAACTGTTTTTATTTAATAGAAGCTGAGAAAAATTAAAATTAATTATTTTCAAAAAAATAATTTGGCGACAATAAAGAAATAACTAATTGGGGCGATTAATATTGAAATGTGATAAACTTGGGAGGAACTTGACTTCGCGCGCGTAGCGTAAAATTTCATTCATATTTTTTTCGCTAATAATCGTTTGCTAATCTTTTTATTTTTATTTCTTTCACACTATAAAATACGATGTTTCTTTTTTAGTCATTTAATAATTTATTTGCAATTTAGTAAAGAATTTTGTTTGTTTTTCAATAACTGATACAATTTCAATAATATACATACGTATTCATAGATTTGGAATAATATATTTATCAATTTCTTGAATATATATTTTATAAATATTAATAAAAATACGTAGTCAACTTTTTTAAACATCTCTCACAACATCGCAAATTTCTCAACATCTTATAGGGTAAACTGAACAATGAAGAAACACTTAAGCTTAGCTTGCCTTTAAAAAAAATTCATAAAAATTTCATAATTTGTAATTTTAGCTAAATGATGGTGTCGACAGATTTGTTATTAAATTCAAATTATGTAGAAGAAAAGTTGGATAACTTACATAATATTGTTTCAAGCTTTTGGTGGTTTAAATAATAAGTAGTAAGATGACCAAGTGAAGGAACAGTTCTTATCAGTGAATAAACACTAAATTTTCCAGTGAATGAACACTTAATTTTGAGAATGTTTGATGCTCGTTAGGAATCCATAGGCCACACAAATGTCTAAAAATAAGATTTTTCTTGGAATTATGACATATAACCATAGTTAATGTGGAAAATATTACTTTTTTTTCAGTCATGGAATGGAAAGTAAAATATGTTTGAATACATAATTTTAAAAAAAAATGTTTTTCATTTTTTTCTCACAGTTTAATAGTCCGTTCTAAATTATGAATGTTTATCATTGTGTAATCCTGTAATCCGATGATGTTTTTATTATTATAATTCGATAATTTTTTTGTTTACTCTTTTCCCCATCTTTTTTAAGCTTTTTTAAAAATCTTTTTAAGTATTTTTTTTCTCTTCGTCATGATTAATTTATTTCTTTTTCTTTTGATTTAACCTTGCTCTTTTTTCCAAATTTTTGGCCAATGTAATGTATCTTCCAAATTTCTTTTGATTTTCCAGTTCCATTTCCAGAATTCCTCACTGGATAATAAATGAGAAAAAGGAGTTTCGAAGTTTGAATTAAACCCACCTCTCATTGACTTATATCTAGTAGTTACTTATGAAACCAATTGTTTTTGCAACTAACAATGCCTCAAGAGGACTTATCTCAAAATCAGTTTTCAAGATACTTTCATTATTAATGTTAGTTGTCTCAGTTTCAGAGCCAAAATTTGATTATACAATTGTTCTTTTTGAAATAAATTCTTCAATATTAAGAAAAGCACAGGCTATTGAATATTTGGGAGATTAAACTTTTCTGTCAATGTTCCTTTAAAAATTTGCAACATAACTTGTGAGATTTCCTTCTCAAGCTTCTGAAGAAATAGCGCATCGTTACTCTCGAAGCATGTGTTTTGTTGATAAGTTGTCTTGCTCATTAACTGTTGGTGTCTGTTTTGCATGCATTTGTTTCAGTCAACGTTTTCTACATCGAATGGTAAAATATCGCATTTCATAAAAGCATTTTAACTTCATCAGTTGATGCCTCAAATCTTATTTAAAAATGGATGTAAAATTTTCTAGACATATTGTTTTACAATTCTTTTGTTTTCAAGATCTAACGAGAGATTTCCATGAATTAGGTGGAAAACTAAACCTGAAAATTTGTTTTGAGAAAGAAAACTTGCTCAGTTTCAAATTGATATGAGATTTATACCTATCCAGAAGAAGCAAAATATGGAATTTGATTGCATTTTTAATTAGCCATGGGTAGAAACATTTGCAATATATTTATAAAATGTTGCTGCGGTCATCGTTTCATTTCATGAAGAGCTTTTTCCAATGAAATATGTAGCAGGGACTGATTCTGTAATATTTCAACGAATTCTTCTGTAAGGAAAAACTACCAATGTAGGTACTTTTTCTTTCCTAGGTACTTTAGAATATAAATCCTTATAATTTTAAGGCCGAAGATTTTTCACGTTTAAGGGCAGTATTCAACTCTTGTTTCATTCGCATTGTAAATGCAATCACTTTATAAAAGGATGCCAGGGCTACTTCCCTCCTAAAGATTCTTCCGAAGTTCTTAAAACCAGTATTTCTAATATTATTCTCTACGGGAGGTTTTGCCTTTTGAAATTATCTTCGCATTGCACTGAGTTATTGGTGGATGTCGCCTTAAAAAAACTTCACCCATTTTTCACCTAGATAATTGTCTTTAAATGCATTTTTCCTACCAGTTCCCGTTAGGACATTAAAGACGGCAATAAGATAATAATTTAGCTAATTATTGGCACAAAATCCTGCAAAGAAATTTTCCATTCAAGTTTTTATTATTATATTTAGTTGTTATATTTAGTTAATAAACATAGTTTATTAAGGTGTCTAAGGTATGATGTAATAACTAATCACTACATTTATAAAGATAAATAATAAATTAATTATTATTATAATTCTTTAAATAAATTTAGCAATTAAATTTGCATATTTAAATGAAATTGTTATAGGAACTATTCATACAACATTTAACTGAATTTTAGGAGTCCTCTATGTCGCTGAACTACTAATTATCCATGCAAAATCATATTTCACACATACTTTTCAGTCACTGGGAAATCTATTCTCAGTGAAGGAACATGCTTGTTCCTTCACTGGTTAGAAGTTGTTTTTTTTTATTTTTAACATAATTTTGATTTATAATATGACAAAAGGTACAAGAAAATTAAAAATTTTCTTTTATTTTCATTAACTTGAAAAAATCCCAGTTAAGGAACACTTGTTTATTCATGGGTTTTTCATCATTCGGTAATCCAGTTAATAAACACCCCCTAATCTCAGCACTTGCTTATGTTATGATGCTTAAAATAAATAAAACGTAACTTCAATGATCATATTTTGAATTCTTTTTTTCACAATGAGAAAAAAAAGCATTATTATATGCAATTAATTGTAGTTTAAACGGATAACAACAAACACTGAGCTTATAATTTTGTCAAAGAAACAAGGCGTTGAACAGATACTAACAAATTCAAAACTTTTTCCAGAGAAGACTCAAAGACCAGGTAACTAAATGCATTGTTAGATGACTTTCTATTGTTAGGTAGTAAGCTACTGTTACGAATCAATCTAAATTAAAACATTTAAAATCTTATTTCTAAGAAATATCTATGAAATGCTCCTTCATTTGTTGGTTTACCCTATATCATCCTAATCTTAAAAGAAATTTCCAGAAGTGTATCGCAGAACTATTTTACCAACTATTTAATTAAATTTTAACATTTTAAAAGTCTTATTCCTTACCATTTTACGTTTATTATTTCTTCATTAATATACTAATAAATTTTTTTAGAACTTTAATTTAGATTTTCTTTAATTTAGGTTTCCTTTTTAAATTATAGTAAAGTTTTTTTTAAAGAATTATTGTCTGCTAGCTAAGAATAAAACCTTGTTAAGAAATTAAAAACATTCAGCTGTTTAAAATTATTTAACGCAAAACAACTGATTATTTACTTAGCATACTATTTTTTTGAAAAAAGAATATAAATTATTGATTGTCTTTTTTTTTGTTTCTTGTGACTTTAACTTAGATTATCTAAAATAGTGTTGATGTTTTATAAGTCACTACAAAGAGGATAAAGATACCGAACATAAAAAGCTGTGGAATACGTAGTCAATTTTTTTAGTGTCTTAAAATATCTCAGTATCTTAAATGTCGTCCTACTATCTTAGTTGTGAAATTAAATTTTTAATTATGTGACCACGCGTGATTCACTAATTATTTCATTATATCTTTTACTCTTTATGATACCAAGTAGATTTTTTTTCTGATAATATACTAAACTATTTTGTTTAATTTTTTACTTTAGCATGATTTCCAAGATATTATTGTAGTATAATTTGTTATCAGGAAAATGCCTTATTTTGTTAAGCAGGAAATACTAAAAATTGAAATTAGTAAGGATTCCGAAGCTGTGCCAATTTTAGAGTCATCTGATTTTTTAAAAAAATGCTATAAAAATTACACAATTTCTGAACTTATTTTAATAAAAAAATTTAAAAAAAAAAAACGTGGCAAGTAGGCTAACATACTTTTTACAGAAACTGTGAAAACTAATTTTTCCTACATTTCGTCAAAAGAGGATAAGAATGATATTGCTCCAAGGGACCTACTCAATAATTTCGCTATTTCCAGAATGAAATCTGTTTGATCGAAACATATTATTCCTTGAAAATTAAAATGAGGGAAAAATTAACTTTTATTACTTATCTAAGCTTATTCCATTTATTTAATGATAGCGGTATTAAGGTTAAGGATATGCGTTGGAAGCTCCGTTTATTATTATACTTTAAATGCATTAAATCATGTAACTTGAATAGTTTATTTTAAGTAAATTATTTAATATCTTTAAGCAAATAAGGGTGTAAAAATAAACTCGATCGAAATACTCCGAGAGTATACCCTGAAATATATGTAGAATAAACTTTGGAATCGATATATAAAAAATACCTTTTCAAACAACTTCGAGTGGGACGGAAACGCTAACTTGTTTAAAAAAGTTGTCCTTGTAACTATTTAATTTCGATTCCTGGTACTAGGGGACATTCCATTTTCACATTCGACTTTTCACATTCAGTTGTAAACGGAATTTTTTTATGACCTTAAATTGAAATGTTAAGGCTTGCAACAAAAAAAATTTTTTTTTTTTTTACTGCATTGATTTTTTTACAAAGTAGTGAATTATTATTTTTTTCAATCTAAGAACCTGTGCCCATAACATAAGTAAAACTTATTTTAATATCGAGTGAAAAAATTTAATATGTTGTGTAATTAAATGGATAATCCCAAGAAACTGAATCGAAAATATAAAAACTTCATTGATTTTAAAAAAATAATAGATGATAATAAAAATAGACATGTTTTGAGCGTCCAATAATAAAAGTCACAAGTTATCCAAGCCTGACAAGTCTTGAGAATGGGCGATTATATTTGAAATCTCGAAACATGTCGACTGTTACTTCCCTCTTCATATGTTTTGAAGCCAGTTGAGTTTTTATCGTCAATTATACTGTTTTACATTTGGGTCTTGATCATTATTTTGATAAGGATTTTACACTCGTTAAAGTAAACATATGCATTTTAATATTTTATCAGGATTCATGTGGTCTTTAAAAACGTAAGAACATCAATATTGTAAAAGTTATATTTAACTTAAAAATTAACATTTTGACACCAGATATTTTGAGTTACTGTAATTAAATATTTTATCTTTTATGTTTTTGTGCCCCCATTTCAGTATCTTAAGGATCTTACGAGCTCTGTTCAAAAAGAGAGCATCAGATATATATAAGAAAACAAAAATAACCATAGTAGCAGTATTTGGTGGTAGATGTAGCTTATCGTAATTGAAGAATATGCTGTGTGACAGTTTATGGTGAATTTGCGAACGTATAAGTTTCAGAATGTATCGAAACATGAGGATGCTATTTGCTAATCATCTTTATCCAAAGAAAACGATGTCACCTAAATATCTAGTAGAATGAAGCGATTTTTTAAACAATGAATCCTACAATCTGCAACATATTATTTCAATATCTTATTCTTAAACATAACATATTTCAAACTTTTTAAAATGCCACTAAACATTCATCAATTCCTTGAGTTATAGAAAAAAGAAATCTCATAAATTATATAAAACCTTGTGAATTTGCATTAGAATTACTAAACAATTTTTTTCTTTTTTTAAAACTTTTTTGCCTAGAAGACTCGATTAAAGCTGTAAATATGATTATCCCTAAAATTTTGTATATAGGTATAATAAGTTATGTTAATTTAATTTTAGTATGAAATCCTCGAATAAATATAGCAAAAACAGCATAATCTATATAATATTAGATAAAAAGTTCAGGTATTTAAATTCTAAAAACTTAGAAAATCATAAATATTTTATAAATCGATACAAATTTTATTTTCAAAGGGGATTAAAATAATTTTTTTTTTTTTGCTTTTTGTACAGGAATCAGCTTAAAAATTGTCTATTGCCTAGAAACTTCGAGATATTTACTGTTAACAATTAATTAATCCTCTCCCAGCAATCACAAACATTATTTCAATTTTTTTTTACAGTCAGAGCGTGGTTGCCTAGCAACCTAGTAAAATGAAGCATTCCTCTTTTGAATTAGTCAATGGGTTATCTTAAAATATTAATTTGCACAGGCGACTTTTATTGGCGGTTTTCTGGACTATCGCCAAATATATAAACCTTTATTGCTGCCCAATTTATCAACCAATTTTTTTAAAATTTTGTCTACCCCCCCTAATTCAAGTGTCTAGATTCTAAATATGTAAAAAAAAATATATGTTTATTCAGAGAAAGTACGTTTTTGTGTCTGATTTCGTAACTTAATTAATAGTTAGCACTAATTAATTAACATATTTGAAGTCACCCCCAGGAACCATTAAGATTGACACTTAGTTCGTGAAAATCCGATCATTAGAACGAAAGTTATTCAGGGTGATTCGTTTTTTTTTTGCGGACTGTACAGTAAGTCTAATGTTACACCCAACATTTATCAGCATACCTTCATTTCTCATCGTCACCAATATTCCGAGTATCTGCCTGTTTTTACTGACGGGTCAAAAGCTGCGGGATATGTCGGCTGTGGTGTCATTATCGCTGGTGATACTTATAGTTACAAAATCCCAGATATTTGTTCCGTCTTCACTGCGGAAGCTGTTGCCATCCTTTTGGCATTGCGGCTGATTTCTTCACGCTCCGAACGAAAGTATTTTATATACTCCGATAGTAAGAGCGTTTTGAACCAGCTAGAAAATTTTCGCAGCGATACTCACCCAATTTTATGCTTCATTAATCATTTATTAATCGCTCTTCACAAGAAGGGATTTGATATTTTATTTTGCTGGATACCGAGTCACGTCGGTATACCAGGAAATGAGTTGGATGATTCTGCAGCACGATCTGCCACTACTGCCTTAATAATTTCTGTACCATACTTAGATATTAAATTACATATCCGGCAGATTATCTTATCTCTTTGGCAACAACATTGGGATCTTCAAACTCAAAATAAACTATATAATATAAAATCTGATCTCAATCATATACCAGTATTGCGTCGACGTAGTGCAGATGTAAAGCTTACTCGTCTCAGAATCGGCCACACTCGACTCACCCATCTTCATCTATTATTTGGAGAACCTCCTCCCAAATGCGACACTTGTAACGTTTTACTTACGCTTCATCACATTTTTACCATTTGTCCCTGTTTTAACCAACATCGTATTACTTTTTTTAACAGCACTATTTTATGTATGAAGGATTTGTTAGGTGAAATCCATCATCCTAACATTTTCGCATTTCTGCGAGCTATTGGTATTTTATATTGTATATAGAAGGTTTTATCTGATTTTATTCACTCCTATTTATTATCCATTCACCGTTTTACCTTATATAAATACACCTTTTATTGGATTTTAGTGACTTTTAAATATATTCATCTCGTTATTGACGGTTTTATTACCTTTATGTATTTTATAGAAAAAGAAATGTTCTAAGCATTTTACATTTTAAGCTGCATTAACGAACTGTTTGGCGCAGCATGTCCTCTTTTGGATCTTGTGCCATTAAACTCTACAATCAATCATCATATTTTAATAACGTGTCCATGTTTTAATCAACATCGGAATTTTATTTACGGAACAATATTTGGGAATTCCCTTTTATGCTTTCAAGATTTGTTGGATGACATTCAACATCCTAACATTTTTGCATTTTTACGTGTCATTGGCATTTTTAACAGCATATAAAAGTTTTAACACATCTACTGTTTTATACACTCTTGTAAATATCTTACTACCTTTGTACATTTTACTCACTTCGTGCGTTTTATACTGTATTCATACCTTTTATCTGATTTTAATTAGATTATCTTGTCTTAATCACCTACTAGTACTATTTTATCAATTATAATTGTGTTACAATTAAATTTTGTATGCATTTAGGTTTTTCAATGATTTTACCGTATTGTTTGGCGCAGCATGTCCTCACCTGGACCTTGCGCCACTAAACCCTACATTCAATTCAATTCAATTCTGTTAAAACATTGATAATAAATATTGCCTAATTTTTTTTATTTTGCTTACTTTCTTAGTTTTAAATTTTCTTTTTTAAGCCTTCATATTTCTTGATTTATTTTTTTAACAGTATTAGAGTCATCAAATTGTAACTAGACAAATTACTGATTGTAAAGAAAGTGTTCTTTTTTATTTCTTTTGAGGTCTTTTTGATATCCAAAAAAGCGTTCAAAACAAATTAATAAAAATATTAATTTATTTTGAACGAAGTTTTAAAACATTTTATAACTATTGAATTTGAAGTTTAATTGAATAGAGAAACATTTTGCGATAAAATCAATACTATTTCATTAAGATAATAGCTAAAATAGATTGTTAAAATAATAAGAATAACTTTTAATATATTTTCAATATTTGTTTCAAACATTACTAAGAAGAATTTTTTTATTTTTGTTTCCATGGCAAAAGATACAAATAAAAGAAACCTTTAAGATATTAACTAGTTGTATTAGAAATAGGAGGTTGTAGCAAAAATATTTTATGAAGTTAAAAACATTTTTTTAATTATGTATTTTTGTTAAACCGTATCCTTTGGGTTTTATTATATCTGTTCATATCTTAATTACGCATTCGAAATTATTGGAATAGTGCCTTTCCAATTTTGCTTAATCAGGATTTTTTGGCTTAAATGTTTAAAAAAAATCATTTGTAATACCTATTTGTTTGTTTACTATATTGTAAATGAAACAATCTGGTAATTGCATGCATTTCAAAAGCATACTTTATCACTTCATTTTTAGCCATCTGTCTCCACAAATATATCAGAAAACTTAAGTTTTTGTTAGCATGGCACAACGTATTTAGCAAATATCTCTCAGATCCAATCTGTGTATTTTCATTCAAAAATGACTAAAAACCAGAAGCAAACTTATCTACTGCACTTGCCTAAAAATTCAATGAAGATATCAGCTAATTGCACCTATCATACTGTGTGGAGATTTTTAAAAATATTTGGAATCGATGTCGAAATTGAAAAATCCACCTCGTGCCGCAGACTTAAATCATACGGTTTTATTGTTTTCATAACTGCTTGTTTGAGTTATAACCTGTTCACAATGGGGTATGTAACGTTTAATGATCCTTCGGTATTAAGATATTCTCTTTTTGCTTTGGGAATGAGATTCTTAGTTTTTGTATTGTGGTTTCTCATGAGAAAGGGAGCATTGCGCATTCATAACTTATTAATCAAAATCCACAGGTTTAACTTAAACAGTTTTGAGTACAACAAAGCAAGATTTAACCATACTAAATTTCTCGTCTTTATCAGCTTATTTGCTGCCATTCAGCTGATTTTAGATATGATTGCATTAATTATAACTCCATTAAGTGATTTATATTACTGGACATGTGGAATACAATTTAAAACAAAGCTGATTTACGTATCAATTGCATTTTTTCAGTATATTGCTGAAATTAATTTTACATATGGGTTTCCAGTTGTAGTCAACTTGGCATTGTGCACTTTGTACAGTTATTGCTCCGATCTGCTCCTGATGTATGAGAAAAGATTAGCTCACGTGTATGATAAAATGCCTTGTATGAATTTCTTGATTTTATTCTCAGAAATTGTTTATTTCATTGAAGTAGTCAACGAAGTACTGTCATTGCCTTCTTGTTTAACATGCATTATTTTGTTTTTAAATTTGTGCTCAAGTGTAGCTTGGGCTTTACTAAAATTCAACGAGGAATTTATCAACATACAAATGAAATTGTGTTTAAATTTTGCCCTCGGCATTATTTCGTTTACTCTGTTATTTTTTACAGCAGCTGAAGTACATTTGATGTACGAAAAAGTAAAGCAGCGTTTTTATGTAATGTATGAGAAAGCCGTGCGAAATAGGTTGCCTGACAGATATATATTAAAGTATTTGAAGACCTTAATGAAGAAAGAATTAGCACATATGTCTGGAGCTGAAATTTTCTTTTTTAAGAGGGAGCATCTGCTGACGCTGTTTGGGGCCTTACTGACCTATGGTTTGTTGGTTTATAACTTTATGAACTGAAGTTTAAGAATTTTTTAGTGCTTTTTAATTTTCAGTTATAATGTTTGATGCGATTATCTCAGTCACGCGCATTTTATGTATATTTCTTCATAAATAGTCATCATCGTCGCTGTAATTATCACTTATGAATCGTTATACTTCGTTTATAACAGCTATCAAAAGGATGGAGAAAAAAAAGGCTCAAACTTGAGTATCGAGTAGTGACTTTTGAAAATGGATTATTTCTCTAGAATTTTGCGAGTTGGAGAAAAAGGACGATATTCCGATTTTTGGATCCCGCTTTTTACACCTTTAATTGAATGCATTGCAAATTTTCCAAACGATTCAATTAATGTTTATGATCATGATCCCATTCTTGTCGCTTGAAATAAAATAGTTATATGCATCATGTTGTGATTCATGTAAATAAGTTTATTTTTCCTTTCTTTATCAATGTTTTCTTGTAAAATTGATTTTATGACTAATAACCCCTTTAGAATCTTTAAGCTTTTATCTTAGATACAAAAATTTTACCTTTAAATTTTTAATGTGTTTTGTTAAGTTAGAGATTTTATGTATGATATCTATGCATTCTGATAAAGTATTGCTAAGCCTGACGCAGCAGTTTGATAACTACATTTGCTCGAGAACTCATTTATCCGACAGTGTATTTATTTACTCGAAAACAAAAAAAAGTATACGAAAACACTATAATTACTATATTCATAAATTTATAAATATAAATGAATCCTATATTTAATTTTTTTTAAAAATTAATGATCAATGAAAGATATCTATCAGAGGAAACTTTCTAAAAATTAGAACTTATAAAAACTTCTTGTTTGGGTATTAAAGAGTCAAAATAGATATTATCTTTTGTGTATGACTTTTCATGAACAGGAAAAAATAGAGTAAAAACATTTGGAAAATCCACCATCCATGTAAAAAAAAGCACTTAACATGTATGGAAAAAAGTCATTTCTCATACATGTCATGTCCACACTGTCGGGCAAACGAACTGTTGCAAAAATGCGCCGTTCCGATAAATGAATTGTCGCACGAATGATCCGATTTTAAATTTATTCTTCCAATAATTATTGAGGTTTAAATGATAACTCAGTTGCAACATCAGTTGGTAACTCCGCTGTTTTCCTTACCATTTCAAGTGGGCGGAAGGTTCATTGTCGGCGACATTCGAATTATTTGTAAATCTTATGACATGAATACTATCGAGAAAAAATTCTACACTCGGTCTATAAGATGTTGAGATTTTACTTTTTTCCTGACTAAAACATGTTTCATTCATTTTTGTAGAAAAAGAGATATTAGATATTGAACTAGAAATTTGTATGCAGAATACTCCCATTCCAGTGGTTACAGAAACGAAATTCCTTGGTCTGATTTTAGAGTCCAAACTAATTTTTAAATCCCATGTTAAATATCTGAGGCAAACATGTGAAAAAAGGTAAATTTAATAGTTTTAACAAATACTAATTGGGGGCAGACACAAATTCAATGCTAAAAATTTACAGATGCATAATTCTCTCTAAACCATTTCTCACAATGCGGCGGAGCAAATTGACACTGAACTATTACTTCCATCCTAAATGTATCCATCCTATGTATTTTAGAATTGCATCGCCGAATCATTTTATTCATTTTAATAACCGATCATTGACAATCCCAACTTTCGAAGTGAGAATGAAACAAGTTCTCCTTAGAACACTACATTTCTCTACGTAACTGAAATTTTTCAATCTCCTCAATAAAAGGACAGACTTCGCCAGTCATCTATTAATCTGCTCAGAGAGGATAACAAGGATTTTAATCCAATCTACACAGATGGCTCTAAAAGCGAAAATCACGCAGTTTGTTTCGTTGTAACCCCATAATTTATATTATCCGAAAAGTTACACTCAACTTATTTAGTTGTTACACCTGAAGCACGTGCAATATTTTAGTCATTCAGTTTATCTCCGCCCTGAGTCACAAATTTGAATTTCCACCGTATTTTGGCTGCTATTATCCTACTTTGCATTTACTAATCGGTGATAACTACACTATAATCTTCCCTTTTACCTTAATGGCATTGGATTTTATACCTCAACTTAATTTAATTTTGTTAAAATTATTGATATTTCTTATTTTACCTGAGAATTCGTTTTTCAGGCGGTAGAGCCATTTCTAGCTCTTGCGCGAAAACCACCGACTAGCTAACTCTTCCAAAAATTTGAGGAAGTGGATAATTTATTCCGACTCCCAAAGTTGTATAATTGTAGTTGTAATTTAATTATTAGTTGTATACAAAGTTGTATTATTGTATGCTTTGTTAAACAGATCCAGTAAACCTCATTCCATAGTTAATATGATGTAGTGGTGCATTCCGCACTTCACCAGTTGAGAGTTTATATGTTATTTGTCACCAATCACCTCTCGATCTACGTCGCATGCAGTTGTCATTGGCATATTACTATCGTGTGAAGTCCTACAAATCTCATCCTCTAAAGAAAGATGTCTTTCCATTAAGCTTGGAACGATTGTATGACGCTAGACCTTCACACGTCCGTCCATTTCATGCTCGCGTGCGCTCAATCATACGAACATTTGACATTTGTGACATAACACAATCAGTAGATCACCTTCTCATACCACCCTGGATCATCGCACCATATCAATTTTATTCCCCATTTATGTTGTACAGTAAATCTAATGTTGCATCCGTCATTTATCAACAAATATTCAATTCTCATCGTCATCAATATTTTGAGTATGTACCTGTATATACTGACGGATCAAAATCGACGGGGTACGTAGGCTGTGGTGTCATCATCGCTGATGATACTCATAGCTACAAGATCCCAGATACTTGTTCCGTCTTCACTGCTGAATCTGCTGCCATCCTTTTGGCATTGCGGCTGATTCCTTCACGCTCCGAACGAAAGTATTTGATATACTCCGATAGTAAGAGCGTTTTGAGCCAGTTAGAAAATTTTCGCAGCGATACTCATCCAATCTTATGCTTCATTAATCATTTATTAATCGCTCTTCACAAGAAGGGATTTGATATTTCATTTTGCTGGATACCAAGTCACGTCGGTATACCAGGGAATGAGTTGGCTGATTCTGCAGCACGATCTGCAACTACTGAATTAACAATATCTGTACCATTCTCAGACATTAAACTTCATGTTCGGCAGCTCATCTCGTCCCTTTGGCAACAGCATTGGGACCTTCAAACTCCAAATAAACTCTATAACATCAAACCATATATAGATCCATTACCTGTATTGCGTCTACGTAATGCAGATGTAAAGCTAAATCGTCTCAGAATCGACCACACTCGACTTACGCATATTCATCTGTTGTTTGGAGAATCTCCTCCCAAATGCGACTCTTGTAATGTTTTACTTACGGTTCATCACATTTTAACCATTTGTCCTTGTTTTAACCGACATCGTCTTACCCTTTTTAACAGCACTATTTTATGTATGAAGGATTTGTTAGGTGAAATTCATCATCCTAACATTTTCGCATTTCTGCGAGTTATTGGCATTTTAAATTGTATATAACTGTTTTATCTGATTTTATTCACTCTTATTTCTTATTCATGAACCGTTTTACTTTAAATGTGTATTTTATAGAATTACGCTATTTATCGATTTTGATGAACTTTTTTAAAAATACGTGTCTTGAGATAAACAATTTTATTAGTCTCATTTAATTTATGACAATGAAATAATTGTGTGTAATTTACCATTAGATCTGACTCAACAAATTGTTTGGCGCAGCATATCCTCCTTTGGATCTTGTGCCATAAAACCCCTACATTCAATCAACCATAGTTAATATGATAATGTAGTTATATAATTCTGGGTATGAAATAATTTTCGCATGGATTCCAGGACGAACATTAATTTCAGACAATGAAATTGCTGACAGAGCCGCAAAATCCACACACAATTTAACCTGTAACCCTCACACATTCTCAGATAGCAAGAATGCTACAGAAAATAAGTTACTTTTACATACTGGAATACTGAAGTAAATAAGTTGTATTGCATAAAATTGTTTATCAAACCTTTTAAGGAGTCGCCTTTTCCCTGTAAATATGAAGTAATCCTAATCAGATTGCGCATTGGTCACACGCGCTTAGCCCACAGACATCTTCTATTAAATGAACCTGTTCCAACATGCTCAACTTGCAACTTTAACAGTTATGCATTTTCCCACACAATGCAAAAAATTCATATTTCAAAGGAGGCTCCATTTTGGCTATGAATATCCAATTTTATCAGATTCAATCGCTGACAAACCACATAAAAATAGCTTCTCTTATCTTCGAGACATAAGATTTTATTCTAGGAGTTAAACCTTTCAAATACAAACCATTCTTCTTTTTACCATTTGCAAAGACACAGACACCAAATTCAAATAAGCTTTAATTTTAACCAAAATATATTAATCTTACCCAGTTATTTTAACTTCAATCTAGTTTTAGACGTTGTATAGCCATCAGGGGGTTTACCTTCTTTAGATAAACACAGGGAATCACGTCCCGGGGTACCCCAGCTTTGTTTTCCTCCCCATTTACTCATACGTTCCCATTTCTCTTCCCCCTAGCCATGGTTGCCAAATATACTGGTAAGGGCTTTTCATCTGTGTTTGATTACCATCCTGTAGTATTGGACCCAGATGGAAAGAGACCATCCGAAAAAAGGGGATCCTGGTAGTTGAGGGCCATCCTGGTACTCCAACACACTGCTTTGGCCCGTGCTCTAGGGTAAACGGGAGGTGCATATCGGCCGTTATGCATCAATCGGCTCGTCACGAATGTTATCTGTTGGCTGGGGTCAAGTCCAGGGTCACTTACTGGGCACCTCGTTAAGGGTGGAGGCTGTTTCAGGAGTGACTTCGAGGACGTATAGCTATTAGTTGGTTTCGATGTTCAAATAACAGATTGGTCTCAATACCTATCTGTTATTTGCATCCCCTTAGTTGGACTCCTTGGTGGGTGGTGCCGCTAGTAGTGGAAGCGTTTGAAATTTTTTATGGCTGAAAATAGCATGGAGCTATGTTCTGCATACCAAAGTAAAAGCAGTGGAACAACCTCTTCCCCGAATGATAACTCTCAGTATTTTCTAGTAAAGCTGAATAATCCTTCTGTACCAGATACGTCATTCAGCAAAGTGTCTCCCTTCTTAATACATAAGGCTCTTCTCTCTGTACTGGGAGAAATAGCATCCGTGAAAAAGTTAAGATCAGTTTACCTCTTAATACAGGTCTCCTCTTCAAAACAAGCCGGTACCTTGTCCAAATGTAATACCATATGCACTTTAAATGTAACAGTCACACCACACAATACCCTCAATTCCTCTCGAGGTGTCTTATCTGAATCTGAATTTATAAATGATACCGAAGAAATGATTCTCGAAGAACTTACATGATCAAAACGTTACAGCAGATAGAAGGATTAAGATTAGCAGGGATGGTAAACTCATCCCTACGAAACATCTGATCCTCACTTTCAATAAACCAAAACAGCCGCCTTCTATCAAAATGGCTTGGCATAACTGCCCTGAGTGACCTTGTGTCCCTAACCCTTAGAGATGTTTTCAATTCCAAAGGTTGGGGCATTTCAAAACATCTTGTTGAGGTCGACCTGTCTGTGCTCGTTGTTCTGGTACTGACCATGCTGACATATCCTGTGAGTTGCCGCTCGTTTGCATTAACTGCAAAGGTGATCATGCTGCACATTCCAGGAATTGCCCAAAATTGTCCCAGGAAAAAGAGATCTCAATCTGTAAAAGTTTTGCAAAACCTGACCTTTAATGAATCGTCACCGCCCATACACCTCGTCCGGGCGTGTCGTATTCCACGGCTGTTAAGACTTCTTATTGCTCTGTCGGTACGCAAACTGAATCTCCAGCACTAACATTTGCTTCCAACAAACAAAACACGCCATCTGATCAGACACCCTACTTTAACTTTGCTGCACCTTCCACATCCAATAGAATTGCATCACCTCCCCATACAAAAACTTCGAACACTGACAACGCTGTTAAATCGCTTGCTCCAAAGCAGCACCCAAATATAAAATTTCCACCCAGTCAAAAGCCAGGTCTTCCTCGTAAAAAAATACACTAAATATAATCAGTATATAAATCAAACCGCATCTAGTACTCTGCAGAATATCGCTCATGGGCTGCAATAGGGGCACAACTCAAAAAACACACGTTTTGGACTAAGAACAGGTGTAAATATGAAAATACACATTCTTTCAGCAGCAATACTTGCAAAACTAATACTTCAACTTGAAGGTAATCTTCGTTTAAGCAAACTAAAGCATTTCTTATGCATTTTGATTCGCAATGAAAACTTTAAACCCACTTATCTTAAAACTTGATTTTTTGAGTTGTGCCGCTATTGCAGCCTATAAGCGATATGGATTGTGAATTTGAAATCACACTGCATCCTTCTGATGAGGAAGACTTATTTGACTGACCTCCAATTAATGACATTCCTTCCAAATCATTTTCATCATAATGTCCATACATTTTATCTCTTGGAACTGTCGTGGAAATCGAAACAAGACTTCTGATGTCAAAGATCTATTTTAAAATACCAATCTACAGCTTTATGACGCACTAAACGCCATCAGAAAAATTTAAATTACGTGAGTACTCTTGGACCTGTAATGATTTCGACAATGGGAGTCGACCTCATGGCGGTGTTGCAATTTTAACTTCAATTGCTTTTCCATCAACTCACCTTTCACTTTCGACCTCATTACAGGCTACCGCTGTTCAAGTTCAAATTAATTTTCTCCTTACAATCTGTTCTGTCTATCTACTTTTTCATGCATCCGTTTTCCAAACAGATTTGTTGTTGTTGTTAATTTACGTCGCACTAGAGCTGCACAATGAGCTATTGGCGACGGTCTGGGAAAAATCCCGGAGGATGATCCGAAGACATGCCATCACAATTTTGATCCTCTGCGGAGGGGGTGGTACCCACGCTTCGGTAGCCCGACGACCTGCGCGCGAAGTCGAGCACTTTACGATAGCACAGTTTAACGAGGACCAATACCACACACCCTCGGTCCCTACGCAGACTGATCCAAGTGGTCACCCACCCACACACTGACCGTAGCCAGTGATGCTTGACTTCGGTGATCTGCTGGGAACCGTGTCTTAACGATCAGTCCACTGCGGGACCCAAATAGATTTAAAGTCACTGATTGATCAGTTACCTTCTGTTTTGCTCGGATATTTTTAATGGTCACTGTGAATTGTGGAGTAGTTCCGCCTCCAATGAAAGGGGGCGTAAAATTGAACAACTTATCCTGGACCCATAATCTCTGTTTGCTTAATAAAGGCGAAAAAACTTATTTCTATACACCTACGTGAACTCTCCACGCCATTGATTTAGCTTTACGTTCACCGGTCCTCTTACCTTTCCTGAACTTTACTGTGAGTGATGATCCCCATAACAGCGATCACTTCCCTCTTATAATTTCATGTTCTGCATCTGTTCCCATGAGCCGAAAACCATCAACTTACGTATTTCGTCGCGCTAATTGGCCAGAATCTGCTCAGATCACAGATGATATGGTATCCAAGCGGCAGAAGATAGTATACCCAAGTCGTCAAGTTCGCTTCCTGGCCATCGCAAGCTGTGGTGGAATGAGGAATGCGCTGCTGTTTATAAAAAGCAGAGACGCTTGTGGAACATCTTCTGCCGTTACCTAACATTGCCAACCTTTTACCCTTTAAACAGGCTAAAGCAATTGCCCGAAAAGTTAGGCGCAATAGTCAGAGACATTCTTGATGCCGTTACGTCTCTTCTATAATATCTTCGACTTTTCCCAGACAAGTTTGGTCGAGACTCAAAAGAGCTAACGTCATATACCGTGAATTTCACCCTCCGGTATTCAAACGAAACGGTACCATTTACTCATCTCCTGTCGACGTCTGTAATATGCTTGGTGAGATATTTACTGCTGTCTCTAGTCCAGAAAGTTACAGTGCAGCATTTCAATACCATAAGCAGATTGCCGAACGGAATAACATCAACTTTGATACGTGCCGTCTCTTCCACTAAAACAGTAATTTTAATTTTGTGGAATTACGGTGAGCACTTTATCAGTTTCATTATACAAGCCCCGGTCATGATGGTATCACCTATCACATGCTCCGCCACTTAGATCGGAAGTCGTTGTCAAATGTCCTCGTTCTATTCAATAGAATATGGGCGGAACAAACACCCGTCTGATTGGCTTGAAGCAAGTGTGATACCCATATTAAGAGCAGGTAGAGACTCTGAAGATCCTGTTAATTATCGCCCTGTAGCTTTAACCAGCTGTCTTGGGAAAACGTTTGAGCAGATGGTCAACTCTCGCCTGATAAACTACCTCGAAAAAAATCATCTCATACCTGACTTCCAGAGCGGTTTTCGAAAGGGAAGATCCACGATTGATAATATCGATGCTCTTGAGTTAAGAATTCGTAACGCTTTTTTTCCGACGTAACAATTTTGTCTCTATCATCTTTGATATTGAGAAGGCATACGATTGGACATGGCGATATGGAATTCTTAAGACACTCTACGACATGGGACTTGGTGGAAATCTACCCATCTTCCTCAAGAACTTTCTGTCGAAGCGGTATTTTCGAGTAAAACTGGGAACTTCATTTTCTGATTTCTTCATTCAGGTTGAAGGTGTCCCTCAATGCAGTGTTTTAAGAGTCGTACTTTCCATTACTCATGTTTCATTTATCCTGAATGTACTTCCACATTCCGTATTTGGTTCACTTTGTGTTGACGAGCTGAACGTCTCATGTTCAGGATCTAACATGCGAGTCATTGAGCGTCAACTGCAGTTGGCTGTGAATAAAATTGTAGAGTGGTGAGATCTTAATGGTCATAGCCTCTCACCTGCTGAAAACTCTTGCGTACATTTTTGTAGATCCCTTTTATGCCTCATATTTTACATCTAAGACAACGGTGTGAGAAGACCTTGAATATATTACGCGTCTTGTCGAATACCTTTTGGGGTGCGGATCGTATCGCCCTACTCAGACTGTACAAAGCGTTAATACTATCAAGTATAGATTACGCTTGTGCAGTTTATGGCACTCCAACTTAAGGCGTTTGGATACAGTGCATCATGCGGCTTTACGTATAAGTTGTGGCCCATTCCGCGCTTCACCAGTAGAGAGTTTATATGTCATTTGTCACCAATCATCACTCGATTTACGTAGCATGCAGTTGTCTTTGACCTATTACTATCGTGTGAAGTCCTGCAAATCTCATCCTTTAAAGCAAGATGTCCTTCCATCAAACTTGAAACAATTGTATGACGCTAGACCTTCACACGTCCGTCCATTTCATGCTCGCGTGCGCTCACTCATACGAACATTTGACATTTGTGAGGTACCAACTCAATCTGTAGATCACCTTCTCATACCACCATGGATCATCGCACAATATAAGTTTTATTCCCCTTTCGTGATTTACAGTAAATCAAATTTTGCACCCATCATTTATCAACAACTATTTACTTCTCATAGTCACCAATATTCTGAGGATATGCCTATATTTACTGACGGATCAAAGTCTGCTGGATATGTAGGTTGTGGTGTCATCATCGCTGATGACACGTATAGTTACAAGAGCCCAGATATTTGTTCCGTCTTCACTGCAGAAGCTGTGGCCATCCTTTTGGCATTGCGGTTGATTTCATCTCGCTCTGAACGAAAGTATTTATATACTCTGATAGTATGAGCGTTTTGAAGCAGTTAGAAAATTTTCGAAGCAATAGTCGTCCAATTTTATGCTTCATTCATCATTTGTTAATCACCCTTCACAAGAAAGGATTTGACATTTTATGATTTGACATACCGAATCACGTCGGTATACCAAGAAATGAGTTAGCTGATTCTGCAGCACTATCTGCCACTACAGCCTTAACAATTTCTGTACCGTTCTCAGATATTAAATTACATATTCGGCAGATTATCTCATCCCTTTGGCAACAACATTGGGATCTTCAAACTCAAAATAAACTATATTAGGCTATCTGTCCTCTTCTACTTGACGAAGGTTTATAAGCCTATTTTGAGCACACAAGCCTGAAAATTTATGTAATTGCAATAACCAACCAATCAATAAACTATATAATATAAAATCTAATCTCGATCCTTTACCTGTATTGCGTCGACGTAAAGCAGATGTAAAGCTTACGCGTCTCAGAATCGGCCTCACTCGACTCACCCATCTTCATCTGTTGTTTGGAGAACCTCCTCCCAAATGCGACACTAATTAACGTTTTACTAACGCTTCATCACATTTTAACCATTTGTCCCTGTTTCAACCAACATCGTATTACCTTTTTTAATAGCACTATTTTATGTATGATGGATTTGTTATTTGAAATCCATCATCCTAACATTTTCGCATTTCTGCGAGCTATTGGTATTTTATATTGTATATAGCTGGTTTTATCTCATTTTATTCACTCTTATTTATTATCCATGTTCAGTTTTACCTATTTCATGTATTTTATATAACTACGCCTTTTATTGGAATTCATTGACTTTTAAATATATTCGTGTCACTATTGACGGTTTTATTACCTTTATGTATGTTATAAAAATAAAATTGTAGTATGCATTTTACATTTTAAGCTGCATTACCGTACTGTTTGGCGCAGCATATCCTCTTTTTTATCTTCATTAAGCTCTAGATTTAATCAATCAGTCAATAAAAGAACCGTTTCATAAGAGATTAATGATTTAGAGATTAATACTGTTGTGTTTAATTCTAAGCTTTTATTCATTTTTTATAACTTTATAATTATAGTAATTATACTTTATATGTTCTATTTGACAAATAAGAGGCTGTTTTGTGCAATTATCTTTTTATGCTTTTTGGAGAAATCGCATTATATTTTCATTTTAATCCGCATCCTAAAACGTTTCTCAGTCAAATTGGTAAGTCGTGTCTCCTATTATATTTCAGCAACTTTTCATTTCTCATCGTCATCAGTTTTCTCAATACGTCCCATGTATTTACAGATGGCTCAAAATCTCTAGGACATGTCGGATCAAATTAAGCCTGGAGTCTCAACAGGCAGGGTATAAAGAATTAATAAAAGATGTATGCTGTACAACGTTTTTTCACCTAAGAAATTTAAAAAATGAGTAAAAAACGTAAAACAATCTATGGAAAAGTGAGTAAAAAACCTAAAATTCTTAAACCAATGTATAAAAATATGTAAAAGGGCAAAAAGGGATATTTTTTACAGCCCAATCATATAACTCCCGCGGTGTCATGATTTGATAATTATAATAACATTGAAGGCTGGAACGTGCAGCGTGTCCTTTGATGGTACCCGCAACACCATCACATGGACTTTTTCCATGGGCCGTAGGAAAGAAATGCCACTCGGCTGTGAGACCAAAGTCTATATCATGATTGCACAAATTTATGAAGTTCTTTCGATTTTTGTATCTTGTTTTGTACTGTGAAGCTGCAAGTACAAAATATGTTTTATGTTGTTGTTAAAATGTGAAGTTATAAACTGCAACAATTGGGTCTGAAAAAGGTGAACAGTGACAGTATCACGCTTGAGAAATTCAGAAATAGCAACAAAGGAAACATGATCCAATTTAAGTGTTTCTAAATTCATATCGTGAATGACAAAAGCGTGAATAGTACACTGGGAATTTTTCCAATGGTATCTTTGGACTGCATCCTGCAATAAAAAAGAATAATTTTCAGTAAAATCACATATCACTATGCAGTCATTATCATCAAGCTCTAGTATGTGTGTAATTCCAGGGCAATAATCACAATTGAAAAAAAAAGCATTCTGAAAGAGGAGGATTGCAGACCATTCTTGCGAAACACTCTTTGTATGTTTTAAATGATAATTCTTCATAGGGAGTTAAATGCTGTAATTTGCTGCTAGCTAGCATAAGTTTTATTTTTTCATGAATAAATCAGACACAGACACAATGGGCTCCACTCGCATCAGCAAGCACACAATTTTTCGGACTCAAATCACAGAACTTGGAGAATCCAACTCCAACTTTGGAACTTTTATCTTTACACCCTTGAAAAATTTCTTTAAGATTTCCTAAAACCAGACGCTTTTGTTTCGGTATTTTTAATCCTGATTCAATCATTGTGACAAAATCTTTTTTTCCAGACAAACGACTCACTTCATCACTGTTGTAATATGCAATGATATTATTGATTGTGCTGTCAGTAAGAGTTTTTCCAGGTCTAGGATTTGGACTTCTTAAAACACCCTGGCTAGCAGTTTAGAATTTTGTGCTATATGAAATGTGACATTAAATTCTTCCTGAATTTTACGAATACTCCAGGTTTTAGACAATATTGTTAGCAATTGGAGTTTGAGTCTGTTTCTTGAAAATTTTCTTTCAGCCGTGAAATCATAATCGATTAATCAGACATTGTTGCAGAATTCATGCGTTTTCGATTAATGTAATTGTCTCTTACAACTTTTCCAATTTTCTTAATTTTTTTTCTCTCACTAAATTGCCCAAAACCTTATCTTTTCGGTTTTACAGGAGATTCACTTAAAACGCGTAATGTATTGCTCAAATTTCCCAATTCTGCCTCTTTATCATTCCATATTTCCTTCTGAGCATCCTCTTCTGAATCACTTTCACTGAACAACCTAGGGTTTTTCTCTGTTTCATTTATTTCACTGAACATTTATAACTGAGAAATCTGGCAATTTCGAGAGAGATATTCGGCAAGAAGAATATATTTTTTGTTGCATAGATAAATTTGGGTATTTTTTAATCATACAAGGTGGTACTTTTCTCAAATTCTTTTTGACATAGGTGTGGTCATTTTTAACCAGATGATTAACGCACAAAATTTGACTTTAAAAATCCATTTTGTGAAATGAAACTTTTCATTACAGAAAGTGGTAAAATTATATTAAACAGCAAAATTAGCCTTAAGTTTGCAAAATTCTAATCTAAATGTCATAAATCTAAAGAGTTTTTTGAAAATTCTAATTGGTTATGAAAAATAAATGAATAAAAAATAAACGTGCAAAAACAAAGAAAAAGAAGCACACAGAACAAAAGTGTCAGGATGCTTGCATTTTAAATTCAAACACTTAACTATTCTTTAGCACGCAAATGATAATTTTTTATAATCAAAACATAATAAGAATTCAAATTTACAAAATATAATCTACAAAATATAATTTTATTTCATTAAATGCATTGGTCTTTTATTTTTTTCCCCATTCAGAAATGCTTAAAAATACTTGCTTTTATTTAATAAAGAAACTTCATTGTTATTTTTAAAAGATCTATAAATTTGTTACAAAGCTAGTAAATGTTAATGACTTACAATAACTTAGGACTACAATATCTTATATTTTGAGAAAAAAAAAAGAAAAACTCAGAACTTTATTTTAATTTTAAAAATTCTGAAAATGCTATGAGAAATTCATAAAAATGAGAAAGTTGAAAAAAAGGATGTTTTTATAATTGTTTATTCAAAAGATTTATTATATGTATATTGATTAGAAATTGTGGTGATCATGTTAAATTAGTCTTTAGTTGTCCCAAATTGTGTTTCAGATCTTTTGATTTGCTACAAAATGTGTGTATTATATTATTAAATATTAAACTCAAATTATTTCTGTCAAGAAAAGAAAGAAATATTTGTTGTGTGCATCGCACAGCATAACATTTTTAATTATACAGTATTTCACTTGTGTTAATTCTTTATACCCTTCCTGTTGAGACTCCAGGCTATAAATTTGTAAATGCGTAGAAGAATGTTGCAGTAAAAAAATATTTTTTTTCGTAACTTTTTGAGACCACATGTTTTGAGATATTTCAGGTCAAATCAGATCACTTTCAATGTTTGACCTACCCTGAGAAGGTCATATAAGGCAGTGTTCCCCAACCTTTTTATCATCTCAGACCTGTCAACGTTTGATAATTTCACCGCGGCTGCCCACAGGGGGGGAGGGGCGTTGATTGTTTATATTTTATATTATTTTGATTTATTAATTTTAATTTAATTGTATTTAAGCATGCCTTCAAAATAAAATACAGTTACTCCAAAAAACAATATATTGTAATTGAACATTTTAACTTACTAGAACGTTAAATCAATGAGAACCCTGAGCTTGTTTCTTTGCAATGAGACGGTTCCATCTGGGGGTAATCGGAGACAGTGATACATTACAAACATTGAAAAATTAATGTCACTACCTTCGGGGTCTTCTTTTTTTTATAAATAAATAAAGTTTTAATGGAACACAGATATTTTTAATTTGGGGTATAAACCTAGGAATTTAAATTCAGTTTCAATAAAATGGGCGGCCCGGTACCATTTGATCCACGGACCGGGGGTTGGGGAACACTGATATAAGGTATCAAATGAAAGCACTATATTTTAGCTTTGCAATGGTTTTTGAAATTTTTTTCTGATGCAATTAGAAAAAAAATTACTGCCATTTATATGTATGCAAGTTAGTCGTTTTTTATGAAAATTTTATTTTTTCGAATGTCCATAATTTGGACAATTTTGAAATTAAAAATCCAAAAATTGGTAGAATTGCTTACTTTATAATGAATGTTTATTCCACCGAATTTCATTAAAATCGGAGGAGGGTCGGTCCGAAAGTGATTGATCTGACGTGGAATGACTCTTTGCTGACTTTCTTACTTTAAATTTTCTTTTTTAAGCCTTCATATTTCTTGATTTATTTTTTAAACAGTATTAGAGTCATCAGATTGTAACTGGACAAATTACTGATTACTGAAGTGTTCTTTTTTATTACTTTTGAAGCCTTTTTTAATCCAAAAAAAGCGTTCATAATAAATTAATAAAAAATATTAATTTATTTTGCATGCATTTTTAAATCTTTTTATAAGTATTGAATTTGAAGTTTAAATAGGAAAATTGATTACGAATAGAGAAAAATTTAATCACGCGATAAAATGAATACTATTTCATTTAGATAATAGCTGAAAACAATTGTCAAAATGAAAAGAACAAATTTTAATTTATTTTCAAAATTTTTTTAAAAATATTAACTTAGACGCATTTTGCTTTTTTGTATCCATGGCAAAAGATACAAATAAAAGAAACCTCAGAGATATTAACTGGCTGTATTAGAAATAGGAGGTTGTAGCATAAATATTTTATGAAGCTAAAAACATTTTTTTAATTATGTATTTTTATTAAACCGTTTTCTTTGGGTTTTATTATATCTGTTCGCATATTTATTATATCTTAATTACGCATTCGAAATTATTCGAATCGTGATTTTCCATTTTTACTTAATAGGGAATTTTTGGCTTAAATGTTTAAAAAACAATCAGTTGTAATACTCATTGGTATGTTAAGTATATTGTAAATTAAGCAATCTGACAATAACATACATTTCAAAATTACTTTTCACTTCCTTTTTAGCCACTTGTCTGCACAAATATGTCAGAAAACTTAAGTTTTTGTTAGCATGGCACAACGTTTTTAGCAAATATCTGAAATCCAGTCTGTGTATTTAATTAAAAAATGACTAAAAACCAGAAGCAAACTGTGTGGAGATTTTTAAAAATATTTGGAATCGATGTCGAAATTGAAAATTCCACTTCTTGCCGCAGACTTAAATCATATGGTTTTATTGTTTTCATAACTGCTTGTTTCAGTTATAACCTGTTCACATTGGGGTATGTAACGTTTAATGATCCTTCGGTATTAAGATATTCTCTTTTTGCTTTGGGAATGAGATTCTTAGTTGTTGTATTGTGGTTTCTCATGAGAAAGGGAGCATTGCGCATTCATAACTTATTAATCAAAATCCACAGGTTTAACTTAAACAGTTTTGAGTACAACAAAGCAAGATTTAACCATACTAAAATTCTCTTCTTAATCAGCTTATTTGCTGCCATCCAACTAATTTTGGATATAATTGCATTAATTGTAACTCCATTAAGTGAGTTATATTACTGGACATTTGGAGTACAATTTAAAACAAAGCTAATTTACGTATCAATTGCATTTTTTCAATATATTGCAGAAATTAATTTTACCTACGGGTTTCCAGTTGTAGTCAACTTGGCATTGTGCACTTTGTACAATTATTGCTCCGATCTGCTCCTGACGTATGAAAAAAGATTAGTTCAGGTGTATGATAAAATGCCTTGCATGAATTTCTTGATTTTATTCTCTGAAATTGTTTATTTCATTGAAGTAGTCAACAAAGTACTGTCAGTGCCTTCTTGTTTAATGTGCATTATTTTGTTTTTGAATTTGTGCTCAAGTGTAGCTTGGACTCTGTTAAAATTCAACGAATTCTTTATCAACATAAAAATTAAATTGTGTTTAAATTTTGCCATCGGCATTATTTCGTTTACTCTGTTATTTTTTACGGCAGCTGAAGTACATTCGACGTATGAAAAAGTAAAACAGCGTTTTTATGTAATGTATGAGAAAGCCGTGCGAAATAGATTGCATGACAGATATATATTAAGGTATTTAAAGACCATAATGAAAAAAGAATTAGCAGATATGTCTGGAGCTGAAATTTTCTTTTTTAAAAGGGAGCATCTGCTGACGATGTTTGGGGCCTTACTGACCTATGGTCTGCTGTTTTATAGCTTTATGAACTGAAGTTTATGAATTTATTAATGCTTTTTAATTTTCAGTTATAATGTTTGATGTGATTATCTCAATCACGCACATTTTATGTATATTTATTCATAAATAGTCAGTATCGTAACTGTAATTGTCACTTATGAATCGTTATACTTCGTTTATAACGGCTATGAAAAGGATGAAGGGAAAAAAAAAGACTCAAACTAAGAGGAACGAGTTGTCACTTTTGAAAATGGATTATTTCTTTAGAGTCTTGCGAGTTGGGGAAACGAGCAATATTCCGATCTTTGGAGCCCTCTCCTTACACTTTAAATTGAATGCAATGCAAATTTTCCAAACGATTCAATTAATGATTTTGATATGACATCATGATCCCATTCTTGTTGCTTGAAATAAAAAAGTTCGAGATATAAATATATGCATCATGTTGTGATTCATGTAAATAAATTTATTTTTCCTTTCTTTATTAATGTTTTCTCGTAAAATTGATTTTATGATGATCCCCTTTAAAGTCTTTTATCTGAGATATAGCAATTTTACCTTTAAATTTTTAATGTGTTTTGTTAAGTTAAAGAGATTTTATGTATGATTTCTATACATTGCTCATCCTGACGCGGTAGATCGATAACTACATTTGCTCTACAACTCATTTGTATGACAGTGTATTTATTTACTCGAGAATAAGCAAAATGTATTTGAAAGCGCTAATATGACTATAATCATAAATTTATAAATGTAAATAGATCCTATAATTATCATCAAAAAACTTCATAAAATCAATAAAAAAATAACTTACTAAAAATTACAACGAATAAAAACTCCCTGATTCTGTAATAAAGAAATAAATAGATATTATCCTTCGCATAAGACTTCTTTTACAGGAAAACAATGGAGTAAAAACATTTCGAAAATTTACCATTATTGTAGAAAAACCACTTAACAATGATTGCCAAGTCATTTTGACTGGTTTTTAATTTCGATTAGAAAAACAATGATCTACATAATGACACAATTTCTTAGAATTTTGTGACTTTTATGATTATCTTTATTGCTGATATTTACTAATAACTTGTTATATAACTGAAAATAATAACAAATTTCTTTATACATTAGTTATTCTTTCTCAATGTAGTCATTTTGACTACTTTTGGGCATAGGTATTTCAGTCCTTCTAGTGCTAACATGTATGAAAAAAAATCTTTTCCCATACATGATGTTCACACTGCCGGACAAATGAACTGTTGCAAAAATGCGCCGTTCCTATAAATGAGTTGTCGCGCGAATAATCCGATTTTAAATTTATTCTTCCATTAATTAATATGAATATTGAGCCAATAATTGTTGTGGTTAAAATAACAACTCAGTTGTCTTCCTTACCATTTCTTGTAGACGGAAAACTCATTGTCTACGACATTAGAATTATTTGTACATTTTGTGACATGAATACAATCGAGAAAAAACTTCAACACGCTGTCAAACAACAACAAAACAATGTCGACAAATCGTCGGCAAAAATATCATGTCGAACAAACGATGTGAAAAACAATGTCTTTGAAGTTTATACCAGTGAAATTTCGTATTCATTTTTGATGCGAAATTCAGACCTATAATGTAATTCTGTTTTTTTTTCTTCAAATAGTAGTAAAGTTAAGTCATGCAAGAGATATTCGCAGCTATACAGCGCCTACCATTTGGTCTATAAAAATTATCCTTTTTTCTTTTATACCAAATGGTAGGCGTTGTATATCCGCGAATATTTCTTGCATGATTTAACTTTACTACTATTTGAAGAAAAAAAACGGAAATACACTATTGATCTGAATTTCGTATCAAATATGTACACGAAATTTCACAGGTATAAACTTCAAAGACATTGTTTTTCACACATCAATTTAGCTTTATGTTAAAAACAGAATCGTGTTTATAAACCGTGTTGTAAGTGCGGTATTGCCATGAATAAGTCTTGCACCAAAAACAAAATTCAACACCTCGAGGACATTAGTTTACAAACATCAATTTAGCTTTAAATTACAAATAAAATCGTTTTTTATAAACGCAATTGTAATTTTGGCACAGCCCTGTATGGCTCTTACGTCGACAGTTGCTAAATTACTAAATTTTCTGAGATCAATTTGAAAACACCGGAAATACATTACTGCTCTGAATTTCTTACCAAAGAATAATTCAATATCAATACAAAATTCAACACATCAAGGACATTGAATTTCACACATCAATTTAGCTTTAAGTTACAAATAAAATCGTTTTTATAAACGCAATCGTGATTATGACCCAGACATGAATGGCTCTTGCGTTCAATAGTTGCTAAATCACTAAATATTTTCAGATCAATTTGAAAACACCGGAAATACATTACTGCTCTGAATTATTATCAAAGAATAATTCAATATTAATACAAAATTCAACACCTCAAGGACATTGGTTTTTATACATCAATTTAACTTTATCAATAATACAATTTACAAATAAAATTGTTCTTTGTGAAGACAACTATAATTGTGGCATAGCCATGAATGGCTCTTGCGCCAATAGCTGCTAAATTACTAAATTTTCTGAGGTCAATTTGAAAACACCGGAAATACATTACTGCTCTGAATTTCTTATCAAAGAATAATTCAATATTAATACAAAATTCAACACCTCAAGAATATAGGTTTTCATACATCAATTTAACTTTATCAATAATACAATTTACAAATAAAATCGTTTTTTGTAAAGACAATTGTAATTGTGGCATAGCCATGAATGGCTCTTGCGCCGACAGCTGCTAAATTACTAAATTTTCTGAGATCAATTTGAAAACACCGGAAATACATTACTGCTCTGAATTCAGTATCAAATCAATGGAAACAAATATTCTTTTTATAACTTCTATCACACTGTCTCTGTGTAAGTTAATATTGATTGAAGTCATTGAATGTATATTTTGGTTGAATCGGGACATCACCTGAATGAATATTTTTTTTTAGAGTATACACAAAGCAGCTTTCATAACGGTGCTAAATCAATAAATGCTTTCAGAAATCATAAAATATTAATTTGGGCTTCGAGCTGTGGTGAATACCCTTTTCTCATACACCTGCTCATTACACGCATTTTTTTCCCCAGACGCTGTTGATCAGTTTAGTCATTGATTAGTTAGGTATTCTTCAAGCTTCTTCTTTTTTTTATCGACAACGCTATGGATTTGTTTCGCTTTACGAAAAGTGTTAAGTTGCACGAAATTTAATGAAAATACCAAAATCAAAATAAATTGTGCGTACTGCAGGCAAGCTATATGGGAATAAATTATAAACCATCGAGTTTGTTAATGGTTGAGATGGTTTTTAAATTTATGTTTGAAAATGTCTATCAATAGGTATGTAATGAATACAATTTGTGTCTAGATTTTGTACTAAGTTAATTGCTCATTCGTCTTTTGATGTGTTTATTTTTATTAAATCTGTTATATATAAAAAAAATGTCAATGATGGTTGAAGTCGTTGACGTATCCTTCCATGATGGATACATCAATGACTAAAATCATTGGCTTTTTTTTTTATCTGTGATGATTTCGTTTCGCTTAAAAATGGTTATACTTAAACTGCTCAGTATTTTATAAAAATACTAGGTATAAAATAAATCGTATTATTAGTTGCAAATTATTGGAAATAAATTATAAGCTAATCGAATTTGTTAGCGTCGAGAATGTCCTGAAATTTTTGTTTGAGAATATCTCTAAATAGGTAGGTATTGAAAATAATTTGTATAAATTTATAACGCAAGATTTTATTTTATGTAGATTACAGTTATTAAAATATTTCCTTTTTTTTTCAATGTGTTACTGATAATAAGAAAACGAACTTCCATTTTAATATTTTATCCAATTCCTAATCTACGCTTTCTTAATTGATTTACTTCATTTTAAAGTTGTACAGAATCATGTGGAAATTCAATAAATTTAGTAAAAAATCCCTTGAAAAAATATCAGGTATACCAAACTCAAGGATTTCGTAGAAAGAAACATGAAAAACACGTTGTAATTTTAATTAGCTTCGTTTTTAACAACTAATATGCTGTATACTTAAAAAAAGCTCTTAAGTATTGTCAGCAGTAGAAGTTAAAGCTTTTTCGATAAACTTTTTCCTGTTATACGTTTGAATTACATTAAATCTGGCGTTACTTAAAAGAAGGTTCTAACCTAAACAATTATATAGCTTTTACTTGAATAAAATAAATATATACTTTTAGATATGGTGTTATTCAAAAAGTTACTAAGAATTTTCCCCTAAACCCATACAACGACTAACATTAAGAATTGTTATAAGGTTATGAATATATTATAATAAGAAATACTTTTTTGATCGTCGTGTTACTTCCAGGCTTGGCTTTGCAAATATGCAATTCCTCAAAACGTTTGTCGAACACTGCCGTAGAGAAACTCCGATTTGAGTTTTACGAATCCTTACAATCATTTTCGGCGACGATTCTAAAAAAAACATCGTCAACTCACAAGGATATTATTTTTTGTTCTAATTATTCTTATTATTTTTTTAAAATTTTATCAATTACCTTATGCACCAAGCGTTCGTTTAATAGTGCAATATTTTATATTTTCAAATCATGAAAGCAATACCATAATAAGTTCTAATTTTGTTTAATTGTTTATCTAGTTGTGTACCACAGTAATAAATATGTAAATGCAATTATAAAATAGTCCTTTTTGCAGGGCTGCCAACTTTCTAGGCTTTTGGGGAAAATTTCTTTTTGCGGCAGCTAAGTTTAAGCTTAAATTTATTATTCTTTGTTAAGTTTGACTTAATTTCCACTCCACTGTTGTGAATGATACAAACGTTTTTTCCAACTGTCTTGAGGTGAGAAGCTTTTAAAATGTTGGAAAAAGTACCAAAAATTATGAAAACTACATTTTTTTAACTGTCTACTTTTCTATCATTTTTTTGCTCTAAAAAGCTTAGTAATTGACAGTCCTACTTATTGGAATCTCACAAAATTTTCTTCTAATAGTTTAATAGAAAAGCCCAGAATTTTTTGGCTTTTTCGAATAAAAACTCTTCAATTAGAAACCAAAGTGATTTCCTTATATTTATTTATTATTACTTCTCAAAATATTATTGGAAAAACTGCGACTTTTACACCTATAGGAAACTGAGGTGATTATCTTTAAATATATTCTATTATTTGGACGCATACTTTAAAATCAGTATATAGTAATTAAATGATTAATATTACAACTAAATATCACTTTTAGAATAGCAAATTCACCTCTTGTAAGAAGTACAACATCACTCATAAAAATAGCACCAAGGAACCTTCAAAATGCGTAAGTATAGTTATTTCTGTTAGTAATTTAACTTGCCGTGTTAGTAATTAACTAATCTATGAAAAGTTCCCTGAGTGGTTTCAGAAAAATAATCAAACAGAATGCATCTTACTGGTGTCATTTATTTTGTAGGATTTAAGTTTGTTTTAACATTTGAATTTTGAGATTTTATTTTATTCTATTTATGCCTAAAAAATATTTTACCCATAAAATCTATAAAAACATTTACGTGTATAACTTATTAGGTTATGCTGAAAAATACCTTTTTAACTCAGTATTTTAATAGCGTGGAAAGAGTTCTACGTAGGTAAGATGAAAATTTTCTAACCCTTAATAGAAATGACCTGAGCATGCAATACGATTGGCTGACTAGCTATTGAAGATTAAATTGGAATCTAACCCCGCATCGCATTTTCATTTCAAGAATATATGCAAAATAATGCATTTTTTATTCTATTTAAAGAACACCCCTCATATGTTCACAGGGGGTTAACCTTCTTTAGGTAAACATTGGGAGTCACGACCCTGGGTGATCAGTCCTCCCTTCGTTTTCCTCTCCGTTTCCACTTGCTTTTCCCTTTCTCTTCGCCCTTAACGTGGTTGAAAAATTTACTGGTGAGAGCTTTTTATCTGTATTTGATTATCATCCTGTTGTATGAGACCCTGATGAGAAGAGAGCGCTCACGTGTTCACCGTGCGTGGAGACTTGTGTCCCTGTAAAAGGAATCTTGGTAGTTGAGGTGCATCCTGGTACCCCTACACACTGCTTTTGATCTTGCTTCAAGTAAACGGGAGGTGCACGTTTGCCTGTTTGCACTAATCGGTTAGTTACATATGTCATCTGTTGGCTATAGGGTCAAGCCTAGCCAACAGTCACTTACTCGTTAAGAGTGGAGGCTGTTTCTGGAGCGGGCGTTTAGCTATTGGTCAACATAGGTGCTTAAGTAACAGATTGATATCATGATCAATGTGCTGCTTTCATCTCCTTAATTGGACTACCTTGTGAGTGGTGCCATTGGTAGTGGAAGTAATTTAAAACTTCTATACTAAAGCAAAAACAGCGGAACACCTCTTACGCCGAATGGTTATGGTCAATATTTTCCGATAAAGCTGAATAATCCTACTGAACCTGATTCATCATTTACCAAAGTGCCTCCCTTCTTAATGCACAAGGCTTTTCGCTCTCTCGTGTGCGTGTAAAAAGTTACGATCACGCGACTTCATAATAGAGGTCTCAACAAAAGAAACCGATATTTTGTCCAAATGTAATACCATATGCCCTTTTGAAGTAAGTCATACTCCATAAAACCCTCAACTCCTCTCGGGGTGTCATATCTGAATTCGAATTTTTAATTGATAGATATAAAATAAATGATGGCGATGTTAAACCTATCAGAATCACGATTCTGATAGGTTTAACATCGCCCAGCTTGGCGATCACAACGTGGCGATAATCAAGGGGCACCCTTAAATATAGTCTACCCGCAATATGTTACCGCCAATGATTTGAATTGAGCTCCTCATCAATTTGGAAGCGCGCTCCCTAGCCACCTCTTCAGTTCAGAAAAAAGATGCAAGTCCGTCGGTGCTTGGATAAGACTATATAATAGGTGTTCAAAATATGTCACTGAACTTGCTCAGTGAGCTGTTGGGTTACACGAACATTGTGTGAACTGGTATTGTCATGTGTAAAAAGTATTCTTTAAGTCAGCATGCCTTTCCTTTCTTTTCGAATAATATCTCTGTAATCGTTTTAAAGTTTCCCAATAACAATCTACAGTAATTGTTGTCCTTGCCTACATAAATTTTATAATAAACACACCATCTTTGTCCCCAAAAACAATTGCCATAACCTTACGGTGGTTGAAGGTTTGTTTGGAGAATTTGTGTGTGGCTATTGTTTTGATAGTGTACATAGATCTTGAAACGTCAGGAAATTTAATCGAAGATTCATTTATGATGAACCTGCGAATTTCTTTAACCACTTGGTCAGCTGTAACAACAGACTTGCGTCCTTGATCCCTTTTATCATCCACATCAGTTCGGACATCTTTTAACTTTCGACACCAATCATGAACAACACCATCACTATTAAAGCTGTCATCATACATTCGACTCATTCTTCGATGAATTTCTGCTACACTCATCCCTTCTGCCTGCAAGAAACGAGTAACACTTCGAAATTCACACTTAGCTTCAGCATCAATAGAGATAGCCATATTTCCGTAACTGCAGTTTAACAAGAAATGGCGTGTTGAATTCTGGCGGTGATAAAGCGTGTAGAAGAGGATATGAGCAGTCGTCTACTACGCCCATCAGCCGTTTGTGGTATGCCTTGCATTCCTGCTACGCGATGTGGGTGTGTAATATCAGTAACAGAGAATAATTCGATTGTTTTTAACATCTGATTACCATATACATCTGAAGATTTGTGTGTTTTGTCAAAATGTGTTGTCATTGCTGCTAACTATGGCAATACTTTGTGTTATCATAATTAGCAACATTTTTGAAATGTTATGTAAGATGCCCTTTTACCGTTTCATAAACTGAATTGTGACAAATAATCAAATCCCTTATTAACAATTCATTATTATTATTTTTTATTAAATTCATCATTTAAAATGTGGTCCTTATTTAAAGTTTATTTATTTATATTAGTAGTAGATTTGAATATTCATTTATAATATAGAAATCCCCATCATCTTCTCGACCTTTATTTTGATTTAACATTTCAAACTTTAATAAAATGCATTTTTAACAATAAAAGGGGAGCGGGTAACTTCCTATTTGTTTCAAAATTGAATTACATTATTTGATTTCTTGAGAAAATGTTTTTCGAAGCAAATCTATTATTGAAACAGAAACCAAAATCCTCGTTAAATGAAATAATGGCCAGATTTAACATTTACTTCCAAACGTTAAAGATGGTTGCACCCCTGGAAAAAAAATAGAAGCTCTTATAGATTCTTTAAAATTTATTTATTGTTTTGTTACTATACGATTTATTATTTCTTTTTTAGCCTGTGTCGCGCTCCAAAAACCTTACAGGAAAAATGCTTTTTATTTTTGATATGCCTGCTGTGTGTCATACTCGTAGTTTTCATTGTTACGTTATGGATTATAAGCAGTCGATGGAAAAGTAAGTGATATATTATAATTTAAAAGATTTTCTTTTACTTAAGTCAAAAAATAGTTACAGGATCCCATGGAAGGTTTTGACAAAACGTCTAATGGACTAAAATTTAGAGTGGGCTTTAAAAGAATAATGAGAGTATATGCGGAATAAAACATTCTATACTAGCTCCGTAGTAAAATTGCTGGTACCCTTTGTGAAAATATCGAATCGATTTTTAAAAAAGGCTGCACGATCTGTTACCTCTGTTTTAACTCTATCTGTACCTTTCTTGGACATAAAAATTTGTATTCGACGGTTCATCGCACGAAGTTGGATTTCTAAACACCGAAGAGCCATTACATTATGACCACCCTGCTAATAACATGTAGAACCACCTTTAACCTTCAAAACTGCTAGCATCCGCCGTGGCATTGATTCTACAAGATGCTGATAGGTAGTTTGAGGTATCTGGTACCAAGCGCTCACCAACTGGTCCTGCAATTCCCACACATTGCGAGGGGATAGCATGGCAGAACGAATTTGGTTTTCCAAGTAGGACCACAAATGCTCTATTGGATTAAGGTCAGGTGAATTTGGGGGCCAAGACATGACTTGAAATTCACTGGAATGTTCCTCGACGATTCGACCCTTATGACATGGTGCATTATCCTGTTGGTAAACACCATCCCCCGCAGGAAAAACTGTTGCCATGAATGGGTGAACCTGGTCTGCAACTATGCTCAAGTAGCTTACAGACGTCAGGGATTGTTCTATGAGGATTATGGGCCGCATGAAAACATTGTTCCTGGACGAGAAACCATGAAAACCTGGGCGAGCCCATTGCTATAGATGGAGGGTGGTCATTATGTAATGGCTCTTCGGTGTATAAATAGCTTAAATGTTTTAAAAACGCTCCTAAATATCAAAAGTTTCTAATGAATGCAGGGAAGTCGGAATTTCTACAAGTTTTATAAACTTTTTGTTAGCTACGTATGTTACAAGCACTATGTTAATTTTTACGTATCTCTAATTTTATTTTTACATATCTGTATCAATTGTGCTGTATTGGAGTTCAATGAATTGTTTTAGAGTCAAATTTTCTAAATATTTGTTATGGAATTTAGATATTTACAACACTAAATAAGTCAGAAAATGCATTTGGGTATGTGTCTTCCACTCAAAGCATTAAAACTAGAAACTCTCCATTTAATAAGAATACTGAAGCTGCGAAATTATTCCGAAGCCAATATATTTATTATTAAAAAATGTTATTGGCATTAAATGTCACAGGCATACAGAAAAACAAATATTTTGTGAATGTTCCCCCCAAATTTTTTATTTATTTTTTCTGACTACATCAATAAAATTATTACATAACCGTCCATAACTAAGGATATGTTTGAACTTAATATTATTATTTTGTTGCCCTTACTGATATAAGTTTCGATTGTTCCAAATGAAGTAAAGTGCTGTTTTTTTCAAACGATGTTAGAATTATCAAAAAAAAATCTGTATTTAAACGTAAGTAGTCTGTATTTAACTTGTGTATCACTAAATCTTTCAAATCAATATCAAAGCTATAATTAAGATTGCGTGTTACATTATTTTTAGAGGAATATGCAGACAGTTATTTTTTATAGCTTCGTTTTCTTTACTGTTTTGGCTAAATCATTATATATTGTGCATCTTTAAGCATAATATGCTTTACCCATTAAAAATGAATGCAAGGTGAGTTTACTGAACCACTCGAATATTGATTGGTTATAAATGTTGCTAGGTTGATATTATTTAAACATTCTTTTTCTTAACCCTTTAATATTGAACGCAACGTTTGACATTTAAAATCTAATGGATTTCGTTTTAAGTTGCGTTGGTTTTTACCATCAAATGAAATTCGTTTTTGATTTTAATTGCGCTTTAAATCTATCTTAATGTTTTTGGTCATGGAATGGTTGTCATTGAACTTGAAATTTTATTTTGAAAAAAATGCCTTAATCATAATGTATTTTAAGCGAAACTGTCTATTTTTTATAAAATAAATTTGAAGTTTCTTATTATTATCATATTGCGCGACTCATAAGTTTTTGTTTTATTTCTAAGAAGTACAAAAATAAATAGTAATAATAGTGTTAGAAATTTTAGATTACTAGATTTACTTATCAATTACCAACAAACAAATATAAGGTAAAATAAATATTTCAGTTTATGATTGTAAAATTGTATGAGAGCAAACTTAATATTTTACTCGTATTTAATTATGTACGATTTTATGTCTGAACTCAAAGTTAAAGATCGTAATCAAGAGGTATCTTCCAAGATCGTAAATCTTCCTGAAAATTTTATACTTTTTGTGTATTTCGCCATAGCTGGAGAACTGTTAAAGCGGATCAAAAAAATTTTTGCACGCATTTATAAAATTTGTTCATCCAAAGATAATTCAATGGGAAAAATAGCTTTTAGTAAATATTTATTATTTTAATTTATAAATTTTTGTAAATTTTTGTATTGTAAGATGTGCAATTTCTTGCGCGATTTTATAGAATGTAATTTTACGTGGCAAAATACAAAATTTGAGCGAAATCGGTGTAATAGTTCCTGAGAAAAAAAACTTTAAAAACAAGTCTTCGCTAAAATTCGATTTCTCAAGGAACTATTTGTTCGATTTCGCTCAAAGTTTGTATTTTACCATTTAAAATTGCCTTCCTTAAAATGATGTAAAAATTTGTATGTCTTGCAGTTCAAAATATTTTCAACAATTATTAAATAAAGTAATAAATATTTACTGAAAATTATATTTATCTTTGGATAAACGAATTTTATAATTGTATGCAAAAATGTTTCATTTCGCTAAAAAAGTTCTCGAGTGAAAAATACGCAAAAAGGGAAGAAAAAAAAATATTAAGAGGTCCAAGCTTTGAAGCGCTCTCCTGACCAGTATTCCAAATTGGTCAGGAGACCATATTTTGCACCCAATGGGGCCATATTTTCCAAATTGAGGCTACATTCCAAACTTTTGGGAGTCATAAATCCGAATCCACCGAAAAAGAGGTATATTTATTTAGAGAAAGTACATCTTTGTGTGTGATTTAGTTACTTAAAATATCGTCTGCACAAATTAATTAGCATATTTGAGATTACCCCCTCTGACCATTAATATCAAAAGTTATTCAGACTGGTCCGTTTTTTATTTTAGCCTTCCTCTGCGCTTTTACTATCCAACAATGAAAAGAGATAAAGCAGTAATGATAAAAAATGCAAAGTTCCTTACTTCTTGGTCTGGGTACTAAATTACACATGTAACTGGGTGTGATGTAAAATACCTTTTAAGCAAAATCTTTATTCTGTTTTAGTGTTATTTATTTTATTTGTTGCATTCATTGTAATTTTAATCTCCAAGACACTCTGTCGAAAATCAAGTTTACACATGTTGAAGATGACTACGTGTGCGAAACTGATGCTTGCAAAGAAACTGGTAAGTTAAAATAGTGAAACAATATTTCTATTTAAAATTGTGTAAATAGTGTGTTTGCCTTTTTTCTAGAAATTTTGTAAGATTACAATTATTCTTGTGAGAACTCCTTTGCGAAGTACATAATCACGTGACTCCTCAACGATTTTCTGTGTGTTGAACCCTTTTTCCATTTTTTTTCCCTTTAAGGTGCTATCACGATCTGCAATAGCGAGATGTTCTCTGTAACCTAGACCCTGTTTTTTTTATTTTTTTTTTTAAAAAAAACCATAGCTTCACCTGTTATGAAATCACTACAATACAGAGATGCCAACTTGCTCCGGACGGCAAATATATATTTTAAAGTGGTAGTTTATCAATTGTGATTCTTGGTTTAATAAATTCAATTTAGTATATTTTAATCCACCACTATTTCTAAATAATTTGCAGGCTTATCTAATTCACCACTCTAAAGTACATTTGTCATGCTATATTTTTTAAAAAGCAAGCAAAAGTAGTCAAATATTTGCAAAATATTCTCTGTAGTTATTTACCGTTCATTTAATTCTTTTGGCTAATTAATTAAAAATACGCACGCAACGGTGAAAGATAATCGAGAGACAGTGTCCTCCCCAAAACAAATATCACAAGATTTCTGTCTTAGACTCCGTTGCAATAGTTACAAGCTTCTTGTGTCGTAAACAGTCCGTTTCGGTGAGTCTTGAGCAATCTATGACTGGTTAAAAGTTGGTTGACGTAAAACTCGCCAAAGTGTCTTCTAGTGTCGATTTGCGAAAGATTCTCCTGACTGGTTTGTCTTTATCTGTCGAAGTACATCTCACATTTCATTCTTCGAAGTATTTGAAAATTTCAAATGGTACTTTCAGTGTTGTAGCTTATTTTGCGTCCAAATCGACTTCTTCATTCGCTTTTTCAGCTACGTAGGCTTTTACCCAGTACTATTCGATACCTAGTACTGTAGATGTTTTCTGATGGGTATAGTTTGGTTCCAAATTGATAGAATTTTAGGTTCTCTTGAGTTGCTGCATATCTTGTATTTTTTTGATCTATATCTTCTAAGACTTTTAATAGCGTGACATTTTCTCCCTAGAACGCAATTGCTTCGTCGTTCCGTTTGAATTGTTCGATTTTTTTCACCGTCGCTATTTAAGTATGTTGCTCCTACATTGTTTTCAATATTAGAATCAGCAATGAAGTATGCGATTCCTCTATTTGTTAACTTTTCTATTATTCATTTAATAAATTTTCATTATTTTCTATGTTTCATATTTTTTCATTGTTTTTATTCATTTTAATTTCATACGATAGAAGAAAGAGTAGTAAAATGATATTTGCCAATAACTGATGGCAACACCGGGTTCGAATCCCATCTATGGCTAGTCGATACGAATTCCGCACCGACCGCAGTGCTGACGTAAAATATCCTCGGTGGTAGACGGATCATGGGTTAGAGTTCCCCAGCCGTCCGGCTAACCGTGGGAAGTTTTCATGGTTTTCCTCTCCATGTAATGCAAATGCAGTTTAGCTCCCTCAAACAGTCCTCCATGAAAGCAAAATGTTTCCTAATACTTGATTTCCTTGTCTTCTGCATTGGGTTCAAAATTACAAGCCTCCGGAGATGAACATTGGTAGTCATAAACCCAATATTGGGTCGGCTGTGTTCAACGACGGTTATAAAATAGCTGACAGCGAGACGCGGAGGCTCAGGGGATAGAGCGTTCGCCTTCCAATTATGTGAACCGAATTCAAATCCCAGCGATGACTGGTAGATACGAATTGTTCGAGATGAAATTTACATACGGTTAATTAAATAATCTCAGAGTTTTTTAAAACAAAAAAGAATTGCGAATTTGTGTTAAAATTCTTATGTTATAGTGACAGTTATTTACTTGTTTGCATATTTGAGGTCACCCCCTTGAAGCGATTCCGCACCGAAATCTTATTGACTTTCTTAAAGACAATGAAAGCTTCTCCTTGATTTAAACCATGGTATTATATTAACCAAGTTCTTTTGCTTTTGTACAAGAACATAAAACTAACAATCTGAGGTCACCCCTTTAAACCATTAAGATTGAATCACAGTACGTGAAAATTGATCATTAAATCAAAAATTATTCAGGGTGTTTCCTTTTGTCTCACACTGTACACTATTTTTTTAATAATAATATGGGGGAAATAACTTTTGTTATGAGAGAAAATAACAACGTTAAAGCCAGAAAAAGCAAACAAGAACTAACGCTAAGAGAGCTATGATGTATACGTATAATAGAATTTTACATTAACCGGAAGATTAATTTGAATTTAATTGATTTGTTGATCACGTTTTGGACGTCTTTTTTTTTTGCTTGTTGTTATGCCTTTTAATTGTCCTTTTATATTCATTGTTGTATACCACCTTGATCAAAAAGTTCCCGGAATAACCCCCCGGGTGGCGCTACATTCCCTCTAAATCTTAGCGTCATAGCTTGACGTTTGCAAAAGTTACGTAGCCAAGAGTACATCTATATCTCTGTGTGTGTTGGCGATTTTTTTACAATTTTAGAAATGGTTTAAATTTGCAACAACGAACTAGCATTAAATTTTGCTTAAAAAACGGATTTAATGGTGCGCTAACGTTGGAAAAGTGTTTCGGCAACGATTCTCTAATGAAAACGGTCGTTTACCAGTGGCACGAGCGGTTCAAAAGTGGTCGTGAGTCAATCGAAGATGATGAACGCAGTGGCAGACCATCGACACCGAAAACCGGCGAAAACATTGATAAAGTAAAAGAAATGTTGGTCAATAACCGCAAATTAACCATCAGAGAGATAGCGGAGGGCTTGAACATTGCCTATGGATCCGTCCAAGACATTTTGGTTAATGATTTGGGTTTCCGTCGTGTAGCAGCAAAGTTGGTGCCAAAAGACCTCAATTTCATGCAAAAAAAGAGACCGTGTTGACGTCGCAAAAGACATGATTTGCGAGGCTGAATCCGATCCCACATTCATCAAAAGGATCATTACTGGAGACGAGACGTGGGTTTATGAGTACGACACACAATCCAGACATCAGGCAAGTGAATGGCGTTCATCAAAGTAAAAATCGCAGGAAGCACTGATGGACATACCGAAAACCGAATATAATTTTTTTTTCGAGGATTGAATCAAGCGCTGGCATAAGTGTGTTGCAGTCGATGGGGATTACTTTGAAGGGGACAATATAGATTTAGATGAATAAACTTGTATTTTTAATTTTCTGAATAAATTCCGGGAACTTTTTTATCAAGGTGGTGGATACGTTGTCTGAATCTACATCAAATGTGAATTATACAATTCAATTTTCTTTTAGCTGATAACTTAATTGGAAACTTGGATGCAAGTGCAGATCCATGTGTTGACTTCTATCAGTACGCGTGTGGTGGATGGATTGAAAAGAATCCTATACCTGACAACAAAGAGTATAGTGAATCGTACGACACTGCGAGAGGTGAAGTGCGAGAAAGAATCAAAAGTATGCCCATTATATATTTTGTATACGTCTGCTAAACTTATATATTTTTTTAACTAATTACTGATTAACTAATATTACTTGTGGAGATTTGGTGTGGTATGAAGATTGACTTAACCCATACTTAATTTTCAAAAAATAAACACTGAAAGGGTTTACTAAAAATAGTTACGACTTGAAGCTCATGTTATTGGGTAAGTTAATAAATTAAATTGTGTCTTTACCCTGGGCATTCCCGCTTGACCTACTAATATTTAACACTGTACTCCCATAAATCATTTTTCGAATCACGATTGCTCGAAAAGAAATTGAACTATTGAATGGAAAGACGATGAATATGTAAACAGAAAACGGATCTCAAATCGTCGCTTTGAAACTAAACCTCAGTAACTCAAAAAAAAAAAAAAAAAAAAAAAAAAAAGAGATATTTAGGTCATTTTGTGTAAAAAAACCCACCCGTTTAGAGAAACAACGTGTTATCTTCATAGTTCCATAAAATTAATTTAGAGAGCAGATAAATCGTTATTGCATTGGCGCGATTCGCAATCTTAGCTTTAAGCAGGGATGAGATTCTTCCGCGGATTCGCGGATTTCCGCTTTTCTTCAGATTTTTCCATTTTTCCCGCTAATTTCCGCTGAAATTTTTATTTTGCCCAAGTTAAAATGTTTTATGAGGAATTTAATTTTCCGCGGAGGGAAATTGTTGAAGTCCCTTTTCCTCCCTCTGAAGTTTCTCTAAAAATCATTTCCTTGGGATAAACCTGGTTGACCTTTATACAGGGATGAGATTTTTTTTGTCTCTCGAATTTCAGCCTTTTTATCAAAAACTCCGATTCTCTAAAAGTTTCGTTTTTTTAAATAAGTATCCCGTTTTTTTTATATTCAGTCATTGAAGTAAAATAATTATATTTATTTACGATTTTCAAAGATAAACAGAAAATTCAATCTACGCCCTAGCTGCTAACCCTTCCTCATTTTTACTTATTTTAGCTATTTTCTCCGATTTCACGCACAGAAAATAAGATTTTCCGTATTTTTTATCCGTCGGCTGGATAGCTCGTATTTTCGTAATTCAGATCTCGATTTTTATTCACGCAATTTTAATATCAATCATCGATTTTCGTATTTACCTGATTTAAAAGTTGCACATTGCGATTCTTATTTACGCTATTTAAATATCGTATATTATGATTCTTATTTACGACATTTAAAAATCCAATATCGTGTTTTGTATTTATGCATTTTTAAAATCTCGATTTTATTATCAAATCTCGATTTTCGTATTTACCTGATTTAAAAGTTGAACGTTGCGATTCTTATTCAGGCGATTTAAATATTGTACAGTGCAATTCTTACTTACGAGATTTAAAAAATCAATATCGCGATTTCTATTTACGAGCTTTTAAAGCCCTATGTAGCAATTCGTATTCACGTGAGCTTAAAATCCAATATCGTGATTCGTTTTTGTGGTTGTAATATCGCGCGATTTAAAAATTATGCATTGTGATCAAAAAATTAAAAAAATCATGATTTGTATTTTCGCATTTTTTAAATTCGATGTAGAGTTTCATATTTACGTGATTTAAAAGTCTCATATCGGGATTTATATTCACATGGTTTACAAGTTTAAAAATCGCACTTTTTGTCAAATTTTTGTTTATATATATATATATATTTTTTTTTTCTTCTTTTTTTTTCTTTCTTTTTTTGTTTTTTGTTTTTTGGATTTCCTCTTTTTTACTTTCTGACTACTCTCATCCCTGTTTAAGGAATAGTGTAGCAGTTGCAACAAAACCTTGGAGGAGATAACGTCGCTTTGAAACTAAACCGTGGTAACTCAAAAAATCAAGTTTTTCAGGAGAGCGATTTTTTTCCTACACTGTTGTATGTCGAAATTTTAAATGAAATACGTAATATTTGGGAGGATATTTTGAAGAACATCGTCGTATTTTGAAATAGCTCACCACTTTTAATAAAAGTTTTAGAGAAAACTGTTGCAACTCAAGGTACCTTAGCTTATTTCGAAATTACTACAAAATTACAAATGCTCCCAGAATCTGGCCTGGTTCATTGAAAAACGTAAAGAAACAGGTTTTTTTAATGTTAACTATTTTGTAAGCTTTGAGTCAACCTGCGGTGGAAGTTCCTTAAAAGTTAGAAATCGCTCTCCTGAGAAACTTGCTTTTCTTAGTTACCACGGTTTAGTTTCAAAGCGACGATATATGAAAAACTGAAGTAGTAGTTATTACTGACCTGTTGCCTGATTACAGTTTTTTTCTTCCATTAAACATACCTCAACAATTTTAATCTATTTTTCGACGCAGTATAATAAAATCAATGCTCTTGCACCAAAAATTTACGTCTCTCATTCACTTAACTACGTAGTTATCTCAAAACTTAACTAAGAATCACGCATGAACAAGAAATCGGAACTGGTAAATAGGAGAACTTCAAATATTGATTTTTATAAATGTTTTGAGCAAGGAATAACTCAGAAGTGTGAAGTGGATCAACCATGAACATTAAGTCTACTTTTCTTAAAAATTTATAGCACCCGAAGAAGGGGAGATTCGTATCTGATTCTTAGATCAAAAGTTACTCAAGTGTCTAACGTAAGTACATTACATGAAGACTGTGCTCGAAATTATGGGATAAATTTATGTAGTCTTTAATATCTGACGTCAAGAAATATGCAATAGTGACAATGTGATAAAGTTATTTCTGAAATAGATAGTATAAAATAAAATGTTAAAGTGGTAGATATTGAAAAATGTTTGCTAGGTAAGACAACTCTCAAGGTGTTCGTGGAATCTTTTTTGAAAAAAGTGTAAAGAAAAATAAAAAACTGGGTTGGAGGAATAAGTAGGCAGGTTAGGAGTAGTTATTCCTGCAGAAAATAACTTTATAAAGTTCAATGTTTGGTTTAACTATTTCAGGCTTTTGTGCCAAATTTACAAACTAACTAAATTATTTCTGTATTTATTAATTTAAAATTGCAGTATTTGTGACTTGCTGTGTTTTCTTTATTACTATTCAATGAAATCAAAATAGTGTTTTTGAAATAAATAAGTAAATTTAGTCGATTCGCCTGCTTTCTCATCATTTAACCCTTTACATTCGAAAGGTTTCTCTTAGGCACCACTTTCAGTTCGAAGTTACTAACCAGTCTTTACCTTAATTTTTAATGGCATCTTTTTTTTACATCTTGATGTTTAGTGATTAATTTATTTGGTGGTCTAATGTGAGTACAGAGGTAATTTTCAAGTGGTTAAAACACGTATTTTAACAGTTTAAAGAACTGTAAGACTACGGAGTATAAATGTAAAAGGGGTATTAATAACATTTGGCTATGGTCTTATGTAAGAAAGATGCATTAATATAACTGTTTTCCAGACTTGATACAGAATGAATCAAATATTAGTGATGGACCCAAATATGCTTCACTGGTTGGAAAAGTATACAAGAGCTGTTTAGATAAAGGTAAGTATAAAAACATTTTAGCCCGTGCAATATGAATCCTGTTCGACAAATTATCTAGGTTGCATTGCAGGAGCAAAAGTATCTATGAATATGTCTGACCATGAAAGGTTATCACTAATTGAAATTACTCTCTAATTAATGTTAAACTTTTAGCCTAATCCTTCGTTGTTTTCTTTGACAAATCAAAAAATCTCTTAAGGTTAATATTAAACTGACTACGCATACATTATAAAAAATAAGTTCAGTTTCTCACCTTAAGGAAATGATTTTCTATTCACGACCTGAACTGCTTTATGATATCTGCCATGCAAATTAGCTTTCAAAAATCATATCACGCTACAATATAGTTATTCCTTACATTATACTATTGCTGAAACTCTTCTCTTTAATCTGCTTAGAGAACTTAGTTTTGCAATAGTAGTAAAATCGATTCCTTATCTTACGTCCTTAATTGTTTACTTTCATCATTTTAGCTTTTAGTCCATAACAGAACCAATATTTTGCAAACCTAGTTGTAGGTGTTATGTAGCCAAAACTTGCTCTTGAGCATTAAATTCACAAAAAGTTAACGCTACTTCAAGTTTTCATGAACAACATGAATATTTTCTTCTCTAGCGTAAATTTTTTGAGTACCGGTTCATATGTAACGATACTTTATTTACTGTTTCAGAAGAAAGAAATAATGTTGGTATCTATCCATTGAAAAAACTTGTAAACCAATTTGGTGGTTGGCCAATGCTGAATGATCAATGGTCTGAAGAGGGTTACGTATGGTACCGCCATCTGGCGGAAGTAAACCGGGGGCTTTTTAAAGACATCATATTTGATTTTGATTTCTTACCATTTCTAAATAACAGTGAGGAGTACATTATAAAGGTAAGCTCTCGTGCGTATTTTTTAAAATTTACTGAGTGGCTGATCTCCACATTGTCGTTAATTTATACATGAATAAATGTCGAAATTGAATTTCATTTCACCTTAGAGCATTGAGCAGTTCAGGTTATGTCATTAATCTAAAACTTAATTAGCTTTTCAACCTCCGGCTATTAGAAAAATGGTTATGCAGTTGAAAATCTTCTTATTCAACTTTTATTATAAAACTATGAAAATGTCTTTTTAAAAAGAATACTTTACCTCCAAAAGGTTATTAGAGATATTTAATAATGTATAAAATTAGAACAGCAATCCTCAAAATCATACTGATCTATAGGAAAAAAAGGCCGTAAATCTGCTTTCGAGTTAGTGAACTGAAATTCTTTTTTATTGATTAAAAATTCCTTACAAAATGTCCTATTATTATGGTACAAGTGTTATTAATTGAAATTAGAATTTTATTAATAAAACGAATTTTGTTATTGAAATTGTTTTTAAAACTGCAGATTTTGATATTAAATTTGGTCTGGGGTGACATGTAAGGCTAACTTGTTGTTACGAGCAAGAGATAGTTGCCAAAGTGGTAGGTTAGTTATTCTTCAGCCCATAACATTTCGAGATTCAGAAAAAAGTACAGATGTACATTTTCAGCCCTAAATAATAATAAGTAGAAGAAATATGTCAGGAAGTAACTTTTTCTTTTTAAGATTTTTTTACTATATTTCAAGGTATTAGAGTGATTTATTGGCGTTGTTCAATATCTCAGAAAAATAGCGCCAACTTGGCATCTCTGTCTCAGCATCCTCGCCACCGTTTGTTGTAACCCTAATCAGTTGAAAATTAGTTGTTGATCTTATAGCATGAGCGTGCTCGTAGCACCAATCGTAATAAAAATCTTTAATACAGTCCATTCTATTTTAATCATTTGTTAACAAACGAACCAGCATAGAAATCAATCAATTGGTATCGAACAGGCGTATTTTATTGAACGCTTGGCTGCAAGAACGATTTATCACCTATCACTTACAAACTTATCAGTCCCCCCCCCCCCCCCCAGTGTTAGATCTCTAGAAAATGAGATGTATTCTTTTTAGTTCTAGCGTTATTTTGGTGTTCAATATTTTAACTGCGATATGCTCGCTCATTCAATTTATTATAACTAATTTGAATCTGGCGATCTTTTAATAGCATTGTTCCATTTTCTAAAACGGAATAAAGTGGTAGCATACGTGCTTCAACACCAAGATTTATTTCACAATCTTATAAAGTTTATCAAAGCAATGGAATTATACACTATAATATATATATATATATATATATATATATATATATATATATATATATATATTGATCTGATGCAGTGACTCTTTTGAGTCTAGTGACTGGAGCTGTACTACCATTTCTGGCTCTTGTGCCAATAAATTACAAATACAGATATCTGCAGTATTCAAAAAGTTATCAATCCAAGTGACAATCTGTAAAATATGAGCGGCGATGACTCAGGGGATAGAGCATTCGCCTTCCAATGAGGTGAGCCGGGTTCGAATCCCAGCGTTGGCTGGTGGATGCCAATCCACACCCAGCTTGCACCGACCACAATGCTGATGTGAAATATCCTCAGTGGTAGACGGATCATAGATTCGTCAGGCTAACCGTGGGAGGTTCTTGTGGTCTGCCTCTCCATGTAACACAAATGCAGGTTAGTTCCATCAAAAAGCCCTCCACGAAGGCAAATTTCTCCCATTACTTGATCCAGGAATGCCCTTGTCTTCTGGATTGGGTTCAAAATTACAAGGCTACGAAGTTGAACATTAGTGGTCGTAAGCCCGAAAATTGGGTTGGCTGTTCAACGACGGTCATAAAATCTGTAAACAACATGACTTTATTTTTGTACCTATCTGAAAATAATCCAGATAGCTATTAATACAACAATCAAATAATAGTAACTGAGAATTTTTTATACCATTGTTTGACTCTATAGCTCAACAAGGGTAAGTGTCTGTTTGACAGCATATGGTTCAGAACTGATGAAAATTCTACGACGAACTACACGGACGCTGCAAGAACATATATAGTGGGATTTGCCTTACTTCTCGGTTCAGAGCGAGACCTAAGTTCTTTAGAAGCGGAAGCAGATGCCGTCATTGATTTTGATTATAAGATACATAAAACCGTAAGAGTTATTTTTTTATCTATTATCTAAATTTTATTTTGGTATAAAATAATAATTTTTAAATATAGTTAGATGTGATAAAAACTTTATAATCTTATTATAGTATTTAAATGTTACTAACTTAAATTATTGTTTATTTCTTTAAGATGACCCTTATTAGTAAAACACATAACCTATCCAGCGTATAAATAACTCAGACAACAGTACTTAAACCGGAAGTTTTAAATTTTACATTTTTTTATTGGAAATACTCCATATCAGAATATTTTATCTTATTTAATAATTTGATTCGATTACTACCTTTTAACATCTCTTTTACTGAGTATGAAGTGCGATACTGCCCAATATGGATCTCACACTAGAAATAAAATTAACAAACTAAAAACTAAACTTTTTTCCTTAAGAAGGAAATTATTTTGTTGACGAAAACAAATCCTGCAAACATACTCCGGAATCCGATGACGTTTTTTATATTAAAAATTTATTCAAAGTGTAAATAACAGAATGCGTCAAACTTAATTTTGTTTTTAGCATTGTTTGATTTGGTCTTATTGACTACTTAAAAACTGATGGTAAAATTGCTTGTCATATCTTTAAAAACACCCTACTTTACCTTTTCAGTTTAATATTCTACGAACAGAAATCTTTCGCAGAAATTCTCTAACCGAAATAATTTTTTTAAATAATTAGAAAGGTAAAGAGGTGAGTTTTCGAATGTTCTTTTTGAAATTTCGCTATTAGTTTTTTTTTTTAAATTTTAGGAGGACACTGATCAGTTTAATATTCAACAATCTTTAAAAATGTACATCTAATCAAATATGTTCTATATTGTATTGTTCTGTTTCAAATATGTACCAAAATGTTCTGTTTTCTTAGAAAACCGGTTCACTTATAGTTAACTTTTTCTTATATGACTTAGTTGTGGAATAAATGCAATTTTAAAACCTCAAATAGAAAGGGATTATTGAGATATATTGTTTGAGAAACACACCTATTTGGCCAGTAAATTAGAAACCTTTGCTCAGTATTTTATTGGACTATTTGATTAGTATTTTGTTTTGCATACCTTTCTGCTCGAAAGCATCTAATAGAAAATTTAACTGGTTTTTAATTTATTGGCCGGAGTGTTGGTTGGTTTCGTCAAAGCAATATGTTGTAGTTTAATGCGGAAAAAAATGAATTTCTATGAATAATTTTTGATGTAATGATTGGATCATCATGTGCTAGGTCTCAATCTAAATGGTTCTTGGGGGTGACCTCAAATAAGTTATATAATTAACGCAAACAATATTTGACGTTATGAAAACAAACACAAAAACGTATTTTCTCAGAATAAAAATACATTGTTTTCGATGGATTTGGATTTCTTACCCTTAAATTATGTGTCGTAGCCACAATCTGGGAAATATGGTCCCAATAGTTTGGTCAGGCGAGCTATCTTAGTTTGGACCTCTTCATGTAAATTTCCTTTTTACGTCTTTCGCAATATCTCACGAATTTTTAAAGTTAATCAAAAAAAAAATTTGCACATAATTATAAAATTCGTTTACCCAAAGATAATTCCGTGCAAAAGATATTTTTTAACAATTATTATTAGTTTATTATAAAAGAGTTGGAAAAATTTTAAATTTTAAGATATACAAATTTTTTACATCATTTTAAGGAATGTAACATTATAAATTAAAACACAAAATTTGAAGGCAATCAGTTGAATGGTTCCTGATGGATCAAATTTTAAGTCTACAAATTCTTTGTTCGATGTAATTTTATGTAACAGAAAAATTATTTCAAGGTTATTAGATAATTGTTAAATGAATAATTAATATACAAAGTATAAGTTTAATGTAAGGTGCTTTTAATAATTTATATATTTTTTGCAATTATATTTTCTGTAATAATGTCAATCTCTCGAGGGCTTAATATTTTGTTAAGTTAAAAATATTAACAAAATTGATAAAATATTTCAGTTTAATACAATTTGTTAAAAAGTAGCTAGTTGAGAAAGTGTTATTTGTTTTTTGTATCTCAACACAATAAGTATGTACCCCATATGTACAGTGCGCACAATAAAAAAACAGACCATCTTAATAGCATTTGATCTTCTCAGGTATTGTGATGAATTACAATTTCAGTCACAGAAATGTATTTTCTCTTAGTAAACATACCTCATTTCGGCTGTTTCGTATTTTCTGATCCTTAAAATAGCCACAATTTCAAGAATATGATTCTAAAAGTTTCGTTGGTAAAACATCAGATTTTGATATAGATATAAGGCTACGTAAAAGTTGTAAAGTAACCTTTCTTCTATATTATCAGTACACGAGTATTCATATTTTTTAAACATTTTATTTCTAAAAAAAAAAAAAAAAAAAACGCTACAAAATCTCATTTTGTACAATTTAACATTAAAAAACCTCACGCTTAATTGATTCAAAAATTGATTGTAATTTTAAGTGAAATTAAAGTACGTACTTATGACTTAATCTGTTTTAACGTATTTTTGGAGTAGCATGTCTTCTTTTGAACCTTGTGGCACTAAAATCCTACATTCAATCAATCTATCCTAAAACGCTACAAAATCTCATTTTGTTAAATTTAACGTTAAAAAACCTCACGCTTAACTGATTTTAATTTTAAGTGAAATTAAAGTACGTACTTATGACTTAATCTGTTTTAACGTATTTTTTGGAGTAGCATGTCTTCTTTTGAACCTTGTGGCACTAAAATCCTACATTCAATCAATTTATCCTAAAACGCTACAAAATCTCATTTTGTTAAATTTAACATTAAAAAACCTCACGCTTAACTGATTTTAATTTTAAGTGAAATTAAAGTACGTACTTATGACTTAATCTGTTTTAACGTATTTTTTGGAGTAGCATGTCTTCTTTTGAATTTTGTGGCACTAAATCTTACATTCAATCAATCTATTCTAGAAGGAAATTCTTAGATCATAGAAAATTAAAAATTGATGGACACGAAATACAGTGCACTTAACAAGACTATTATCATAACTTCTACTAAACTACTCTGTTATCTCATAACATATATATTTTTATTTTCAGTAGTATTCAATAATAGTTCCGTTTTTTTATTTTAATTTCTGTTACTTTGTGTTACTTCTATTACTTTGTTTTTTAATTTTAATTTCTGTAACCACGATTAACAAAAATACTGTTTTTTATTATTCTATTTGTCACGCTGTGATTTTTTTATAATAATGTTTTCAATTTTGTATTTATTTTGTAGGTAGATTTGGAATATTATCCGAGTATGTACTCCATAAAAATGGAAGAGGTTAATTCATGGGGTGTAAGTTTTTTTATTATTATTATATTTGATTACTGATATGAGTAGAATATATAAGTATAGGTAGAAAGTACAATTATAAAAATTTTGCTTTATTTAACCGTTATGATCAACTGTTATTTACTGGATAACGCTTATACGATATTTCAGCAATTTTATCAGTTTGGTATTTGATTCTTTAAACCAACTTAGATGATCAACATGCTTAGACAACTTAATAAATTAAACTTTATTATACTAAAATTTGCTGCAATAGTTGAGTGCGTAGTGGAAAATGTTAAGCAAGCATAATGAAAAACTCATCTTTGAACTTACAAAGAACTTTTATTGAGCAAGAAAATAATAAAACTAGACTTAAACATCACATAACCTTTAAAAAGAAAACATAATTCACGAGAGTATTCTACTCTCCGCAACATGAAACAGCTGTAGTCGCTGCATACATTCATGAATCGCTCATGGGCTACAATAGTGGCACAACTCAAAAACGGGATTTTTGAACGAAGAACAGGTGTAAATCAGAAAATACACATTCTTTCAGCAACAATACCTGCACAACTCATAATTCAACTTGAAGGTAATCTTTGTTTAAGTAAACGAAAGCATTTCCCTTAGCAATGAAAACTTTAAACAAACTAATCTCAAAACTTGATTTTTTGAGTTGTGCCGCTATTGAAGCCCATTAGCGATATATAAATCTAATTTGGATCCGTCTTATATATACAAGCATATATTAAATGTCCAATCAAAAACACTTGCATACTGAGGTGAAACAAAACGTAATAATACACTTACAATTTTTATGTAAATTTATCTTTAATGTTCGAAAAGAAACTTGTGGTAAGTTTCTAGAGAAATAAAAAGCTCAGAAAAGCAAGAAAAAATACCTTTTTTTAAAGAACACAAAAGCTTAAATTTCGCCTTCTGAATCAATTTAATCTTTTTCTTCCAGTGACTTTTTGAACTTGGGATTTTTGACGCACCGTTTTTACTTGAACTTTTTTCCTGAAATTCGTAGTCTGGTAAAACCTATATCTCCTATAAACTTTAAGCACTCCCATAATACCAAAAAAAATCCAACATACCCTGAAAATGTACTCCCAAAACTGCAGGCTCCAAAAATAAACCTTGGTTTTGATATCATTCGAAAACAAAACGAAACAACTCTCCTGATGGTAGGATATTAATTGCGAATTCCCGCAATCAGCATCATCACTGCACCATATATTTTGGATTGGCAAATGGGAATCCATTTCTATTACTTATCAGTTCGGTAAAGAATTCGTTAATATGTATGCCCATGAGTAGTTTTGCTATTGCAAGAGAAATGGAAAATGACCTAAGAACCTACCAAAAAGACGAAAATATTTTCTTTTTTTTTCACGGAAAATGTCCTAAAAACCAAGGTAAACAAAGTGACAGCACCCGAAACAAAACAACACCCGAAGTATAGTAGTAATAGTTCAAAAATTTGTCGAAAGATTGCTCTGTGTAAGGAAGAAAGTCCTAAGTGCAAACAGCCCTCGGTGATAAGTAGAGCCCGGAAGTTCAGGCAAAATGCCAATAATGCCCTTTTCTGCCTTTTTTAAACGTTTTCTTCTGAAAATGCCTTTTTCTTTCCTTTTGTTCATAAATGCCTATTTCTGTCTAATTTAAAGTTTTTCTGCAAAGCTTTTTGTACTTTTGACCGAGCATAAATTTTGAAGTACAGAAATGGTTGACTGTCATCCGACGTATTGTAATGCATTTATAGAGATTAGGACTTTATTCCTTTTGGGACAACTCCCTCCCTCTGAGGCAGTGGTCACCCCTCGCACTGTACAATGGCTATTCATCTGAGCTGATAGTGTACTCGTGCTTGAGTGAGCAAGGCAGGTGAAAGACATTTTTCTGTCCATGAGATTGACAGTGTTGTTTGAATAGAGAATAGAATACACTTAAAGCTGGAAATGCCATAAAAGTTTTATTTCCTAATATGATCCATCTAACGTGCCTTGTTCATGCATCGCACAGGATAGCAGAGGAAGTAAAAGGTCTCTATCCTGAGGTAGACTCGCTTGTTTCTAGTGTGAAAAAAGTATTTGTGAAAGCCCCTTCAAGAGTTCAAGTGTTCGAAGAAATTGCACCAGACATTCAATTACCTCCTAAACCGCTATTGAACACATGGAAAAAAGAAATATGCCTTTACCCGAGTCACTAAAGATTTTCGACAATACTACTGAAGAATTAATGTCTGTGCCTGAACCAGCTGGTGACAGAATAAGGAAGAATTGTGAGAACGTCATCACTGCAAATACAGACTTTGAATGCATCAAGAACATTGCAAAAGTACTTTCTGGTGATACTACAGTTGAACTTATCATATCTCCTACCATGGCAAGTTGTTTTAGGTACGCGCCCATAACCTCTGTCGAAGTAGAAAGATCCTTCTCTTTGCTTAAAACTATATTGACTGATAGGAGACAAAATTTCTCTTTTGAAAATTCGAAAAAGCATCTAGTTGTGATGTGTAACAACAACCAATCATCAGAATAAATTTGCATACAATATTATTGTAAGTATGAGTTTTCAATTTTTATTTCACACTTACGCAGTTGAAGGTTTTTTTTTCTGCAATTATGTCCACTTCTTTTGTACTATTGCTGCGACAGTCGAGTAAAATGAATATGTAGGTATACCGGATACTTCTAGCAACTTTTTTTATACCTTGGATACCTATATGGGCTTTTAGGCATTACCAACTAACATTTTGCTCCAATTTTAAGTGCCTTTTTTAAGTGCCTATTTCAAGCTTTTTAAATGCTTTTATGCCTGCCTATTTTTGCATTTTTTATTGCCTGAAATTCCGGGCTTTAGTGATAAGACATAGGTACAGTAGAAATAACAGTATTAAGAAAGTATTTTAAAAACTAAATGAAATTAGGATGAATTTAAGTTGTTGTTGGCTACGAACCCTTTAGGAGTGAAATGCAGAAAGCCCCAAGTGCGAGATTCGAGTGTTTTTTCGTACCTCAGCGGACTGATCGTTAAGACACGGTTACCAGCAGATCACTAAAGTTAATCAGCACTAGCTGCGGTCAGTGTGCGGGTGGGTGAACACTTGGATTAGTCTGCATAGGGACCGAGAGTCTGCGGTATAGGTCCTCGTTGAACTGTTCTACTGTAAAGTGCTCGACTTCGCGTGCAGGTCATCGGAATACCGAAGCGGGTGTGCCATCCCCTCTGCAGAGGATCAAAATTGTGATGGCATGTCTTCGGATCATCCTCAGGTATGTTTCCCAGACCTTCGCCAATAGACCATTGTGCAGTTATAGTGCGACGTAAATGAATTACAACAACAACCAAGTGTTTTTCCTTTTTCGGCTCTCCTGAAATATTCTCTTTTTTGGACTTGGATCAATTTCTAGTTCTCGTTTACAGAGTGTAAAATTATTTTAATGTTCAAACACTATCAAGAACGACTAAAATTCGTTTATTTTTTAAAATCACATCGGTAGGATAAATATTAGCCCGAATTTTCCCAATTTCATAATGATTTACAAAAATAAATTCAAAACAAATTTTTTTTCTTTCTTGAAATCAGATTTTATTGCTTTAACGACGCTAAAATAAATTTGCCAAGTGGAAAAATTACTTTTCTGAGGAATAGCTTTAATTTAACATAAAAAAAAACTTAGTTGACTTTTGATCCCTGTGCTTTTCTTCTATAAACAGAAAAAATTTCAGTGTTTGAGGACTTGACAGTTTTAAGTTCTTTATTCAAATACTAACCCGTAAAGGAATAAAAGCTAGAGAAAAAGATTTAAAAAAAAATGAAAAATTAAGCTTAGTAAAAACTTTTTAAGTTGAATCAATGTCGACGCATCTCTACGTTGATTATAAATCGTCTTTAATACTAAAATATAACTCCTGATTGTGTTATCTGCTTAAATTGTTAAGCTTAATTAAAACAGAAAATATAGAGCAAATGATAAAATAAATTGTTCGCTTTTTATTTCTGCTCAACCTAAAGCTCAGTTTGTTTCATCTTTTTGTTGCCGAGAAAAGGAATTTCATGAATTTTATGATAATATACGCAATGGTTATGAAAAAAATTCGAATATACGTATTTTTTATTGTTTTATTTAATTTAGCTACAAATATATTTTTTATACTTGGTAATTCATCATGACATTATTATCTGTTTTCTTTTAGAATGGAACTATATCTTATCTGGATTATATTAATTTTCATCTGCCAGAAGATTATCCTGCAGATAACAATACATATTTGTACATGAAAATGCTGGATTACTTCGAATACAATCTTCCAGAAGTTATTTTAGGAGCCAATACTAAGTAAGTTCATATATAAATAGTTTATTGAATGTAAATGAGCAACATAAATAGGATTACCACTTATTAGGTACAATAAAAAATGAGTCAGAAATTATTTCATGCAATTTATTTAGTTTATTTTCTTACTAAAGTATTTTCTACAATCGTTTAAGCATCTGTCCCATTGTGACACTACTCGCATAGTGTCACAGTTACAATGCCAATGCTCGCAAAACACCATTGGACCAGTTGCGCACCTACACATCACCTGCTTGCATCGTCTGTTGATGTCTCCGCAGTAACAAATCAACAACAATTCAAAAGTAACAAACTTGAACCAATATCCTTTTTACTAAAATTACAATGCCAATGCTCGCAAAACACCATTGGACCAGTTCCGCCCCTACACATCATCTGTTTGCATCATGGGTTGATGTTTCCGCTGCAAAACAAATCAACAACAATTCAAAAGTAACAAATTTGAACCAATATCATTTTTACTAAAAATATCAGCTAATAAGTTGTGAGGTAATTCCACGGTAAAGGAACATTTAGAAATTATAATTTTACAAAGTTAATGAATGAAATTATATTTATGTATTGGCATTTGGTACTAAAATATTTCAGACATAGATCCATGTTTATGAAATAATTTTTGATGATCATTACTTTTATCAGTATTATAAAATTCGATCAATGAATTAAAAACCATCTATGCTCATTTTTCCAGGACAATAGCAAATTATATTAGCTTTTATATGGTCTCAACTTTTTCGAAGTTTGCTTCTGAAGATCTGCTTACTTTAAGAAATGAATTTCTTTCATCAATTGGAATTGAATTTAATATGTCTGATGAACAAGTGTGTATGACACATATTAAAAGCTTCATGCCAGATGCCGTTGGAAGAATGTATATTGACAACTATTTTCCTCGCCTGACGGAAATGCACGTAAGCCCATTGAATTTAATTATCAATTTTATCTCCTATCTTTTTCTTCAATCATTTTATATGAAGTGATAAAAACAGTTTTGTTTTCAGATTTCGCTTTTATTAACTTCTTTTTTCCTTTACGCATATTTTTCTAATTAGCTCTCCAATATCAAAACTCAAGACATACTAAAAAACATTATTTTTTTTTATTTTATTATTTCTAATGCCAAAAGAAAATGACAAACTCTTACAAAAACAGTGAACAGAAAGGTGAACAACAAGTAAGAGAAAAAAGTCAATATCTCATTAACAGATGTCGGGCACTCCAGTCGCGCCTCCCCCCAGAGTCCTCACGCAGAGACGAGCATTTCAATAGATGGTTCCTGTCCATAAGTTCATTATTCGAGCATAACGGGCAATTTGGGTCAACGAGAATGCCGATGCGGCAGAGGTGGTTCGCCAGGCAATCATGGCCCACCGCAAATCTGAATTCTGCAACAGCTTTATTGCGGGGCTTATCGGCAATACCGTGTTCTAAGCTGTTCCTCCAACTTGTTGAAGAAATACGAGAAGTGAGCAATGTTTTCCAGTTTTGTCTCATAAAATGTTTGATATAGAGTTTTGCCGTGTGAAAGGATTTAAGAGTGCTTGGTTGATGAATTATTTGAGTGCCTCTCTTAGCCAGCATATTGCCGTAGATAGCGCAATGTCCTGGGATCCATTGGAGTGTTATTTGTCGCCCTTCTATCCTCAAACTCTCCAGGAGAACCTTACTAAAAAACATAGAAATTGGAACATTTGTATTAAAGCATTTCTACTCAAAAACATAGAATATATAGATCACGACTATTTATTTAGCTTCTTAGAGATTTTGGAAAACTAAAATTTAAAATTATTTAATTGCAAATTTAAATTAAGAAGCTACATTCAACCTTATGTAGTATTTTAAACTTTTTATTAGAGTTACATGATGGGGGTTTTAGAATTTTGTTCTCTAGGATACCTAGACGCGTTGAACTCTAAGGAAATGAAATAGATGATTTTACAACAAATCTGCAGACAATCTCTCTAATTAATAAACACAGTAGCTTGTATCTCTACTAGTAATTCTGAATATAACGGGATACAGAAACTAATACTGCCATGCAGTACAAAAAACAGTATAAGTGCTTCTCGATTGGTTCCAAAAAAAAGTGGCTTAACAGCTATTTTCCTTCTATTGCTAATATTATGAACGCTAAAATAAAATTTCAAAAAACTAATAATATAAAATACATTCTTGATAAAAATACTTTTTTCAATATGTAGCTTACCATACAAAGATGCCAAATATATAAAAATATCATTTTGAATTTTTTTGTCGTTTTCGTTGATTTTTCAATTGCACGGCAGAATACTCCCTCTGTCCAATTTAATTGCTACGTTTGAATACTTTTTTTGGTTCTGAGGATTTTCTTTGAACGTTTATCAGGGTGCTAGGGTATCAATCAACATCATTTACCTAACAAGTATTCCCTCCATCCCCCTTAAATCAGTACCAAATTAATTTAAAAAAATCCAGGACTTGAGCGTTCTTAAGCCACCCCTCTATTTGTAAAAGTTTCTCCACCAGTAATCCCATAAAACTATCTTCTAGTTAATTAATCGTGAATTCAGTAGTATAAATTCACTGCTGTCGATCTACTAAACGGCTTCGAAAGTTATTTATTGACTCCACATACTTGAAATGTGGCAACTAATTTGGGATAAAATTTTCGACGAATTTGAGACGAAGAGAGTAATAAACTACAGTATTAAATTACAGAAATAAAACCTTTGATTGCCGTACTTGAAATATTAAACATTTCAGAAAAATTGAAGTTCATTCACGATTTAAACTTATACATTACTGAACGACCCGGCACTTACCCGATGTTCTAATTTAAAAATTAAGAGACATCGATTAAGCAATGCTTTCCGCTGCATGTCAAACCATTTTCAGGCTATTTTCTTCATTTATCTGTTTCATTTGGTGGGACTCTGTAACGGAATATTATTGACTTTCTATCTTAAAAATATAGGATACTACCAAAACAATATAAACCAGACTTATAATAGTGTCTAAGTATTAAGTGAGGTTCAGCCTTTTCTGGCTCTTGCCTGTCCAAGATAACTTGATTCTTTGTTTCTCATCACTGATTCTCTTTTTTTAGCTCAAACTTGAACTGAACGGCTATAATGCCTCCTTGAGTTCGCTATTTTGGAAAATTAAAATTTAGGTCTCCCAGTATCAGGTCTCTTAAATTGCGATGTATTCTTTTTCGTTCTTAGTGCTATTTTGGTGTTCGATATTTTAACTGCGATATTTTTCCTCATTCAATACATTATAACTCATTTGAAACTGGCGACCTTTTAAAAGGACGGTGCCTTATTTTAAAAAAGAAAAAAATGGTAACACAAGTGTTTTAATATCTAGATTTATTTCACAATCTTATAAAGTTCATCGAAGGAATAGATATATATTCTATAATTTAAAAAAAATATATTTTTAAATTAATGTGGCTAATGGGCTGCAATAGTGGCACAACTCAAAAAACACGCGTTTTGGACTAAGAACAGGTGTAAATATGAAAATACACATTCTTTCAGCAGCAATACTAGCACAACTCATAATTCAACTTGAAGGTCATCTTTGTTTAAGCAAACTAAAGCATTTCTTATTCATTTTGCTTAGCAATGAAAACTTTAAACCCACTTATCTTAAAACTGGATTTTTTGAGTTGTACCGCTATTGCAGCCCATGAGCGATGTGATATAGTGACCCTTTTGAGTCGAGTGACTTACGCAGTATAACCAGTTCTGGCTCTTGTGCCAATAAACTACAAACAGCCCACCAACCAAGATTTATTTTGCAGAAACAAGATAGTTTTCTGTCTACTATAGTATAATAATAATCTAAATATTTTTAATAATAGCACAGTGCTTGTGTTAAAGCTATAGTGATAGGTGATAATACTATGAATATTTTTTGTCTAGTCCGTTAAAATTAAGTTAGTTTTATAGTGTTTCAAAATTGTTTTTAAGGTACAAAAAATGGTGGATATGATAAAGCTTGCTTACAGCTCAACCTTAGATCAGAATGTCTGGATGGACAAAAACACTCTTCTTTATGCTTTGGTCAAAGTAAGCGTTTTTGGTATTTTTTTTAAAGCAGAATAATATTTTAAAAATTTATAATTAAATTAAAATAAGATGTATGCTTGAATTTGACTTTTATTGATGAACGTATTGATAAAAAAAAGAAAGAAATAATGTTTATTATGCTTTTCTAATTTATTGTAGAGATGATAACTTGCGCCGCTTTGAGGTTTAAAAAATTCCAATGGTAGCCAAATTTATGTTTTAATATCTGATTGTTATTCAGATTTGAAGCTTTTTATTTATGGTTTGAAGTTATTTTGACTTAAGACATAACTAAAACTTGAACGGCTGAAGCTATTTCCTTTCCAGCCACACCAGCTCATCTTAATGCCATGGATTCTTGTTTTATTCATGTGAATGCTGATTTCCTTGTTAGCTACATTAATTCCTCGTATCTCTCCATTGTTCGTGGAAATGCTTTTTACCCTAATTTTCCCCTCTCGGCTACTGTGGTTTTTCCTTTTTTTGCTCATTCTTATTTTCCATTTATCTCAAATAATTTGTATTTCTTCTCATTCATGTCTGGCAATTCTTAAAAATGGGCACCTATTTTTTGAGCGCTTTAAACGCGTCTACTGTTATTTCCAATTTATTGTTTTTTTTTTAAAGCGAATTAAGTTTTTAATCAAGTAATACTAATCTTAGTTAACGATAACTAAAGCATTTTTCTCAAAATAGGTTATTTTTTACTTAGTTTGTGAAATATCTGTGTTCAGCATAATAAAATCTGCAAGAAGCTATATTTGGCTGAAATTCAAACTTGATGAATAAGTAATAATTATTTTTTTAAGAATGCTGTCTATTACTTCTCATAAATTAAATTTTGATCTTTGCTTATTTAAAGAGGTAATCAAAGCTTATGTCCAATTATAAAAAGTGAAGTGACAATTAATAAGTTTGAGTTTCGTTTTTCTAAATAATTTTTAAACATTAAATAAATTAAACACTATTTATTCTATGTTATCACGATTTCATTTTAGGTAATAGAAATTAACTTCATTTTACCTACCTTTTCTTGCTTTATAATAGTTGTATTAGGCGATTTAACGATTTTGTCTCTTCCTTGATGCATTAAATTTATTATTATATTTGGTAAAAGTATTTTGTAAATATGTAACTTAGCACCAAATGTGAGCACATAAAAATAATTTCAGTTATATTCTGATTCTCTTTGTATTTGTTCTTCCACCGTGGTACGCTTTTTATTTTGCAAAACAAGTTTACATTATAATCCTTTAATTTGACTTTTTAATTAAAATCTTACATTTTGTACTTCAAAAGCTGTAAGTACTTTTTTAATTTTTCATTGTCAATTATGGTGAATAAATTATAAAATATATTTAATAATAATAATAATTATATAATGTATGAATAAATTATATATCATCAAGCTGTGAGCTCTTATGCCCTTAAATAAATATGCTTTTTTCTAAGTATTATGTTGTTTTATTAACTTTCAGTTACAGAGTATTGAAATGGCAATTGGCTATAATTCTTGGATATCTGACGATGGATTATTAAATAAACACTATGAGAAGGTAAAAATTATAAGATACAATTTTGTTATTTTATCACTTTTGCAATATTACTAATATTCTTGTATTTGAGTTTCTTAATAGTGTCATTCCATTTTAGTTCATCCAGCCACCTCTGATTTTCATGATAATTTGTATACTCATAGAATTTCGGATACTGATTTCAAAAATATCAATAATATTGGAATTAGTAAAAGAGTTTAAAAGTTACAAGCATTTATTTTTTAGCCGAAATGGCACGTTTGCTGCCATTTTGATTCACACGTCAGAGGCCACTAATTAGTGTAACTCATCTTATATTTGTCCTAGAACAATATTTTTTTGATTTTGTTCAGAATAAAGTAATCTGTCATTTAAACACACTTTTTTACAAATAAACATTTTACTTGTTTAGCAAATAAGTCTACTTTGCAGTTTTTTTGATCAACGGAGTTGAGTAACTTCAGCAGCTGATTTCTGGCAACTCGACCTTTTTAATTTCAGAAATATTTTAACCAAAGATAGTTGAAAGTGCATCCTAACATCTAATAAAAAAAATTTGATGGGCGGGTCAGACATTTTTTTTAAATCGAAATATTTAGTAATAGCAGATTTCACTCGGAATAACAGCATAATGATTATAATTTTTCAAAATAAACATATATGGGCCGGGATTGCCTGGTTGGTAGGGCACTGAACTCATGTCCAAGAGTTTGTGGGTTTGATCCCCGCCGGCCAAAGACTGTAGACCCCGTGTTGTAAATAGTGACTGATGCACGTTAAATCTGTCGAGTCGCAAAGTCCTCCGTGTTCCCATAACAAATCAATACCTCTGAGAGTATTGATCCAGGAGCTCCCTTGTCTTCTGGATTGGTTCAAAATTACAAGGCTACGGAGTTGAACATTAGTAGTCGTAAACCCATAGAATTGGGTCGGTGTTCAACGACGGATATAAAAAAAAACAAGCATATATTTTAAATGAGCTAACTTTCATGAAATTCAAAATTTCTGTGGAAAAGTTTAAAATAACAATATCAACTCGAAAATTTTAAATAAAATCTGGCGCTTTCAGTTCTTTAAACCTATTTTCCTGTTGTAGAAGAATATTTTTTCCATTGTTTACTCTCTGAAGTGTTTGACTCATTGAGCTTGTATATTCTTCCTGTTGTGGTGTTAATATCAACTGTACAAAGAATATTTGTTAAAGGAACTATGCAGCTATCACTTTTTGGCCAATAATATGAAAGGGATGGTCCATGTGTATGCATGAATTTAATTGTTGCGTCTCCTTCTTCTACACGAACTTTCAAACACATTCCAATATACCAGCTTGCATCCTAAACAAAGCCACATTTGTACGATGGTACATCAGTATTTTTCGTAGTACTGAAATCTTAAACAGGCAGTGATGGAAAATTCTGCATCAGTACTTGCCCTTTTCCCTTTGATTTGCATATTACCTTCTGGTTGATAAAAATGCATATTTCTTGTACCTGATACTGTTGTTATGTGCTGCAATCTCTTAAATAAGTCTTTTCGAAGTTCAAACATTTCAATGTTGCAAATGAAAAAAAAAGTGTATACCTTTGATATTACTCTTGCAATGGTCTTTTAACTTGCTTTTGACACAAGCCTTTTACTGTTCCATCTATTCTATCACAAGCAGACTTTCCATGACTGGTAGCAAAAAAACTCAATTCAAAAACACAAATTCAAAAGAGTTTTGCAGTTTTTGTATTGACCAGCTTAGCCATCGGTAAAATATTCAACACTTGTCACATTACGAAAATTTTCATACAAGTATTGCATCATTGGCTTTTGTGTCCGGTATACTAGTGGCACGTCATGATCATATCACCTGAAGAAACAAAAGCTTTCACTAATTAAATTTTCCTTGTGCTTTACATATAATACATCTGTGTGTAAAATACAGCATCTGAATGTCCAGTGAGAGCCCTGTGCTTCATCTAGAACTAAAGAAACATTTTCACTAAAATCCATGATAATAATTGCTTTATTGCTGTTGAGCTCTTTCCTCTTTTTTAGGCATATGCTTTGACATTTTGTTACCTAAATATGTGGAATCAATTTTTTCAATCTTGTTAACAAAAAGATCAATAAAATCATTTAGGTTAGAAGTATATGTTGCCAGATCTATTCTATAAGTTGAAACCCACTGTTTATTATCCGGGTCAAAATCTGGAAATTTTGACTGTAGATAATCTTAAGAACATCATTACCTGGGACATCTATGGCATAAGCGTAGCGTACATTTTCTGTTGTCTATACTACATACAAGTCTTGGTAGTCTTTTTCAGTTTCAGCAGCTGCAGTAAGTAGTTGCACATTTTGATGTATTGTGCACACACATACAGAACGAGTTCCTGAACCACCAGCGAAAGCACAATGCTTTGGACGTAGTTTTGCAAACTTCGAAAATCCAATTTTTCCATTGTGAGTTTGATACCAATGTACATATAGATCACGTAGGTTACATAACATAAGCCTTTTTTGAACATGTATATTCCTTTTTATAGCTATTTTATCTTTCTGCCCTGACATAAGGCGAAAATGTTCAGCATCTTCATAGAAGTTTTGCACTGCCTGTATAGTCTCCCGCGGCAGCTTTTTTCTTGTTCTAATGATCGGAATAGATAGTATTCCTTTCTCTATTAAATGTTTCTGGACTGTTGAACCTGATACTCTGTGTTGTTAAAAAATTAAATCTATCAAATTCTGCAGGCTTCTTTTTAAATTCTATTTCATCTTTATCATCAAAGTTGCTACTTTCAAGGATTGTAGCTGCTTTTTTTCTCAGTGCAAGTTTAGCTTGATCCAATTTCTGCTTACCATATGAAACTTTCCGGTGAACAGAAACTGAGTGCAATTTCAATGGAGAAACTTCTACAGACGTTAAACTTTCACGTTGTTCTTTATCAACTAAAAATGACTGCTGAACAATCTGTATATTTTATCGAACAGCTAGGGTGGAGGTTTAATTCAATTGTTTCTTTTTCAGTGTCTTCATCTTTTTCAGTCACTATTTTCGACTGGGAATTGCTGAAATTTGATCTACATTTATGACACGAAGGGAGACTTTCTTGGTCTTATTGGATTGAGAGTTAACTCACAACATTTTTATATATATATATTTCATGCTGATACAAGAGATACTTATGTACGAGGCATGTAGTTGAATTTTCATTAAATCTAATTTTCTTCTTAATGAAAAAAGTTCTATATTCTCAGAAGAAAGCTTTGAAATCTCCTGAGAGTTTAAACTGCACTTAAAATCTTTCAAAGTTAATTCAATACTACACAATACTTGGGTCTCTGTAATAAAACTCTTTAAAAACCAATTTGATAAATTTAAAATTTTAGAAAACTTATGCTTAAAAATACGTTCCAGCATACTGTTTGATAACTAATTATGACACTAAAAACATATTATTTTGAATGCACTTAATAAGTTTTGTAAGTCGATTGCATTTTTATTCACAATACTTCAAAAATCTAATATATTATGTAGCTTTTAAATAAGAAAATCTGCTTACCGATATGCATTTCGCGGCGCAGTGCACCGTTCAGTGGCCTCACTTAATCGAAGCGAACTGCCATAACGAAAGGGTTAATTACCGTTGTGATACTCTTTAGTTACTCATACTTTTTTAGTTGTCCTGAGTCTGTGAAGATGTGTAATGGAACACATAAATCTTTAATAATGATTACAAACGTATATTACATAGATATAGGTGTCATGTCATAATCGAGATCTGGGATGACTAAGTGCTTATCCTTTGCGTAGGTATGGAATTTATAATTAATTAAAAGAAAAACAATTAAGAATCAGATTCTTGCATTTTAATAACTAAAGTCATATAATTTTCAGGTTGAACGAGTGAAAGATAATGGTTATCTTAATATTATTATTGCATTTTATGAAACATTGAGTGAAAATTCCTATGGAAGATGGAACCGAACTGTTAAAAAATATGAAGTGTAAGCTGGTTTTTTTTTCATACAATAAGTGATTAATGCTGTTTAATCATTTGTAAACAAAGACATTATTTCGCTTAAACTAGAAAAACTTCGAAGTATTTTATTTTCATATACTCATGATGTGAAAATGAGTAGTCCTTAACACGTTCACGCCGGGAAAAGTGAAAATACTGGTAGAAGAACTATTTCAATATTAGATAATATTCAGGAAGAGTTAATCAATTCTCAACAATAACAATTCGCTGTAAGGAAATTTATCACGGCGAAGAAGCAATTCAATATAAAAATTGCATCCGTTAAAAACAATTGGAAGTTATGGATTTTTATTATTCCCGGAAAAAAACTAAAAAATGAAATTTATTTGTTACCAGTTTTTATTCCGGTGCTCTGCCAAGATGAGAAAATCTAGCGTGACCCACCGGTGGGTCTTCCCGGCGTGAACGTGTTAATAAATAACTGAAAAATTGAAATTATGAAAGAATATTTGCTGAACATTTTGTTAGGAATCATGAATATAAGAGTAGAATAGAGATTTTTGTAAACAAATGTTGGCGTGTTATGGAGCAATAAGTCTTAAGTCTAAAATGGCTCTTGCACGAATAATTAAAAACTAACCAACTGAAGACAAAACAGGTAATGAGTTAAATAAAAGGGCAAAATGCAACCAACGTTTAAAGAACATGTTTGGATTAAAATGGGGAAATATGTTTTGATTAGAGATATGTTGAACGTAGTGATCGTCTGAGTTATAAAATAGCATGGAATATAAAGATTACCCACCATTAGTGTGTTCAAGCAGTTTTGATTTACTACATCTATAAATAACTTGCTAAGTATCCATTCTTCTTTCAGGATGATTTTAAGAAAATAACTAGTTTGATCAACAATACGAAACCATGTAAAGCGATACAATTATTACAGCTACACCAGTCCTTTTCTTTTATTAAATTTATTATTATTTGCCCTTGCTTGGCTTTACGTAATTAGATAAGGCAAAACACGTGTTAAGAAGGTCACCCAATCAAAATAAAGATAAACTGTATCCAGTAACATTTGGCATGATGCTGTTGCTCGAAGCCAATCCTAAAACTTACCATGAACAAGTAATTTTCTTTCGGTATACTTATTCCTCTCGGGAACTTGAATTTTTTTTTTACCACAGTGCCTATAATAGTTACCCTGATATCTATTAAAATAGCACCATTAATCATAATACTAGAAGTACCAGTTACCAATATTATTTAAGCATCTTTGGCGTCAGTAGTAGAATGACGATTTTTTACGGTTTTCCTAAATGAATAAGTACATTGTTCTCAAGTAATTTTAATTTTTAGTTCATAACTTTTTTTTAATTACAATTACCTTTGATTCAGCAATGAAGAACGTATCGTAAGCATAGATCTGATATCGTCTTTTAAGCATTTGGAAAAGCAAAATCATCTGCAGCTTAACTTAACAAAGGATGAAACTAAACCGAAAAGAAAAACTCATTTTTTAAATGTACATCAAATAGACTAAGTAAAATTTACGAAATAAATATTTTCTTAATAAAATCCTAGCGTTTTAGCTTTACCAATTTTTTTAGTTATCTTATGAAATAATATTGTGCTCCAAAATGAGCTAGAATTGTTCCAACGAAGTACGAGACAATTAAACAAATTTAAAAGAAAAAAGTGTCATTCATGAAAAAGGGCAATTGCATTTAAAAAATTGCGAGGCTTATTTGGAATTTAAAAAAAAATTAAATATAAGAAAAAGTGAAAAATTACCACCATATTTTGGAAGTACAAAAGAAACTTAGAGAGAATATATATAATATGTAGTTTTTTTTAACAAAAAAATTATTTGTATGATTTTATTTTCTTTAAGATTTAAAAAGCATCGCATCAAGTATCAGGATCTGATTATAAAGTTTTTTTTAAAAAATTTCTGTTTTTTAAATCTTAATAATAACGCATAAAAATAATGATTTTTCTTTCTTTTTTTTTTCAGATATGATGAAGAACCTCTTTACGTTATAAATGCTTTTTATGGTCCCCAAGCAAATTTTATGTGTAAGTTAAAAATAACCTCCTGTAAAAATGATATTTTATAAACTCATTTTACTATTTAGTTTCAATTGTAAATATACTGAAATGAATAATCTAACGAAAATTGAAGAGAATAATATACTTAAAAAAATGCTATTTTTTTCTTCGTTGTTGAAATTGTAAAAAGGTAGCTTGTTCATGCCCTCATCTACTCTACGTTGAATTCAAATTCAATATTGGAGTATTAAGCTATTTTTAAAAGCTATTTAGGGGACAGGGTCTGATGGAGATAATTTTTAAAACCCTTCCATGTTAACGGCACGGTTTAAGTAATTTATAAAACGCTTCCATGTTAACGGCACAAAGTTTTGAGTTTAATTTGAAAAAGTTGCAGGTATAGATTTATTTATAGTTTTGTAACAAAAAATGTATACAAAAATAAACAGAAGAGTTATAAAGAAAATGAAAACATTTCTAATTAAAATATGTTTAATGTAAATAAAAATAAAAAAATTTACTAAAAAGATTATTAAAAAATCGAATGCTGATCCCCCAAATCAGAAAAATACACTCTTTCATCAAACTAGATAAAAATTCAAAGTCTGATAACACTTTCTCTTATAGTTGATACCTGATAAGGCAAGAAAAAAATTAGAAACTCCCTGCTATAGTTGAAGCTTTAAAATCCAGTATTCCTAAACCATAATTACTTGTGTTAGTTATTAACCCACATTACTATCATAGAAAATTTAATCAGAGTGCTTTCTTAGAAGGTGATAACGACCTCGTGACAAACCTTGATCATTTAATTTATGACCACTACTACATATATTATCTTCTAAATTAAATATATCTGCTTGAGAACTATATCCTTCGGAAACTTCTAAACGAAAGTAGTATCCTAAAAATAGGAAATTCATGCTAATATTAACGTAAACTTATCCCAATTAAATTTTAAGACCCTTAAAGACCAATTAATATTGGCATGTCCACAGTCCTCATTGTTTAAGCTCTTTATAGTATAACGGAGACGGGCAAATTAAAAGTGTTTATTAAAATATGTAGCAGGTATATTCAATCAAAACATAGTATCTTATATTAAAAAACTATTAATATAAAGTCGAATAGTGGCAATTTAAAAGAGAAAACTAAGAATTTACTTTTTCTCTTCAGTTTTTTTACCAATTTTTTTTTTTTTTTAATTTGCTACTTTACAATCAAGTGTGCTGTCATGCAACTACGTACGTATGCCAATTTAAAGCTAAATTGAGTGGTAAATAACATTCCTCTCTCTATATATTATACTTGTTTATACTACCTACTTATACTATCGTCTTGGTTTTGTTCTAAAGTATAATACGTAGTTGAACGTTCAGTCAACAAGAAAATGACATTCTTTTTAGTTATTATGTACGATTTATCTTACATGCAGCAGTGCCAGCTGGTATATTGTCGTATCCATTTTACAAATATGGTAGAAATGAGTAAGTAATTTTATCTAATATTTTGCTTTATTTTTTTGTTATGTCGCCCATTCGCTGAAAGAAATTCATTGCCAATTTTAACTTTTCACGAGTTTTTTAATCGATTCATTGCTTGTCTAAAGAGTAAGTAATATCGGAAAACTACGGGTAGATGCGGTTTATATGCTTACTGTTATTTGTTCAGTGCATTGGTCTGATCTAATATTTCTATACAGCATTACATTATATTACACTAATTATAGAATTTGTATTTTCTCTTAAGTTTTATACATTCATCGTAAAAATTAAAAATTCTTTTTCATATCCAAATCATTGTGATAATATTCTAATTAATGTTTATAGTGCCATCAATTATGGAGCTATTGGAACTGTCATAGGACATGAAATGAGCCATGCGTTTGATGATACAGGTATATAAATTTTGAGATTAATAAATATTTTCACATCGCAGAGATACTCACGACTCTGTCTTGAATTCAGGTGGCTAGCATTTTCTGTAACAGATATTTTGTGTATTGTATTGAGTCGCAATTGTTCCGAAGACAGAATTTGTAGTCAGAAAAATCTGCTCGACCCTGATTTCGGTTGAACAAACAATAGTTTTCATTGTATAATATGAAGGTAAAAACGTTTTTGATTATACGAAAATTATTTAGACAGATATTAATAATTATGTGTGCAAAAATTACACTTGAATGAATATTATGACAATCTTTATGTAACTTATCACCAAATTCATTTATCACATGTAAGCATTTTGGAGTGCTAGGAAATTAAATTAAAACTTTAACGGACGTCTAAACTGATTGTGTAAATTTTTGCTTTTGAACTTTAAATGTACAACCAATAGTATTTTTTAATTGAAGTTAATTAAAGTTAGATTTACTTGAAAGAATATGATTTGAATTTAAAGGCGTAAAAGTTTGAAAAATAGCTGGGACCATCGAAGATAGTTTAGATATAGTTGGGAAAGAGTGAAATATCTGTCTTTTTATAGAAGGAGTATGTATATTGAACGAGTATTATATTTTGTCTTTATTATGGTTGTTACTTAAAAAATACTTTCGAGATGTAACTCCTTAATTTAATTATAAAGCTTCAGATGCAATTATAGTTTTTTCTCAAGAGCCGTGATATGGTGTTTCAAAATTTTGGTCATTTTAGCTTTTCTTTTTATATTTTGTATTCAAAATTTGTATTTAAATATTAAATTGTCCACTTGTTTGCCTTTATTGAGAAGGAAAATATAAATTTTAATATCATTTTATTAAGTGGTAGACCGAGAGCAAGTAAAAAATAATTATAAGCAATGAAAATTTTCATTTAAAGGTCTATCAGTGCTTTCTAAGCTAAGTGTTTTCATTTTCGCATTGAGCGTCGCTAAAAACGAATCATTTTCTTGCACTCACCTACACAAACTTAAATTGTATATTGTGCTGAATGTACATTCACCTTTTTTATTAATTGTTTTCTGCAGCATTAAAAAGTGTGACTTTAATTTTTTTAGGTAGCATTTTTGATCACAAGGGCAATCTTAGGAATTGGTGGACAAAGACAACAAAAGAAAAATTCCTGGAAAAAGCCGATTGTTTTTCAAAACAATACGAAGAAAGTGATTCTTGGCTGCCTTTTGCTGTAAGGCATTACTTGTAACATAGTATTATGCTATTGCACGAGCTGTTTAATATAATATATGATGCAAATGTGGCATTCTAGTAGTTGAGAGAGTTTTTGGTACCTTAACACACTACTTTGGCCCCGTGCTTAAGGTAAACTAATGCGTATTGGTCTGTATGCATCAAACGGCGAATGTGATCTATTGACTAGGGGTAAGACCTGGGTCACTTTCTGGGCACCTAGGTAAGGGTGATAGGTGGGCGTATATCAATTGGTCAACATCATTGCCCAAATAACTAGTACCAATTTATTACTTGCAATCCCTTTGGACTCTGTGTTGGGTGGTACAGCTGGTAGTTAAAGTGGTTAAATTTTTTATGATTAAAAATAGCTAGGTGTTCAGTCCCGCACACTGAATGTACGCTCTCGATATTTTACCTCTACGTTAACAAATCCCACAGTACCGAAAACTTTTCTCTTTCCTAAGAAACTTATTTTCATTTGCCGACACAAATCTTTCACACCATTGAATTGGCAATATGTTCTCTTTAACCTTTCATAAACTTTTAAGTGAGTGATGATTTTCATAACAGCTATCACTTTCCTCTCATAATGTTTTAATGCTCCTCATGTGTTAAAAACCATCTGTGTTTTTATATCGTCGTGCAACTGACCCTTATTCGCTTAACTTTTTAAATTATTGATGCTATTAGTACAAAAGAGAGTATTCCAAGAACTTCAGCTTCTTTTCCTCGGCATCATAAGCCTTGGTAGAGCTGATAGTAATCCACAAAGAACAAAAATTACTTAGGAACATCTTCCGTCGTTTCCCTTTCACATCGAATCTCTCATCATTTGAACGGGCCATAGCGTTTGCTCGCAAGGTCCGGTGTTTGTAACGGAGCGCTTCAGTTTTTACGAATGATTCAAAATCCTTAAAACATGTTGGGTTTGGAATTGTTATAGCTCAACGAACGTAGTACAATTATATCATACTACCAATTGCTCCGTTTTTACTGATGAAGCTATTTTCGTAGCTCTGTGGCTTATCTCATCACTAAACACGCGAAAGTATTGCATCTTATCTGATAGCCTAAGTATTTTGCGTCAGCTCTGGATCGTATTAATAACAAAGCCCATCCTATTTGTTTTGTCATTAAGCATCTGTTAGCAGCCATGCTGGTATTTCAGGTATCGACCTGGCTGATTCTGACCCATCTTCATTTACTGGTCGGAGAATTTTATTGAGATTTTAATTGTTTGCCCTTGTTTTAACCATCATCGCCTTATCTTCTTTCGTAGCACCATTTTATATATAAAAACACGTTGTATGAAACCCATCATCCTTACATTTTAGCATTTCTACACGTCATTGGAATTTTAAATTGTATGTATTTTATTGATTTACCTGCTTTTATATGTGTGTTTTATATAACTTTTTTAATCTGGTTTTAAAACCGTGTTTGGCACTGCATCTCCTTTTTTGGACCTTGTGCCGTTAAACCTTTCATTCAATTCTAAAAATGTTAAAAAATTTGTAAGCGTTGAACGTTATTTTTTTCTGCCAAGTCTTCTAATAAGACGATTTTAAATGTGGGTGATATTTTATTTGTTATATTTTCTAAAGTATATGTTACCTTATTTTTACTAGCTATTTATTTACCTTAAGCTAAACCAACTCTTTCTTAACCCTGCTTTAAGAATATTTTATTTATTATGTATTTTAAACATTCTAGTGGGAATGTATAGAATTCATTTAAAAATTTATAACCTTATGCTCTTTAACTAGGCTACAGCATAAATTTAATCGACATAATTTTTTTAAATAGTACCTTAATGGTAATGGTATATTATGTCATTTATCATAAAAGGTGTGTAGTATCAAAATCATTTAAATGTATTCAAAACTTTTTTATATCTGTTCTTCAAACTCTTTCGATAGTTCGTTCTCCCCCAAAAAAATCTCTTTGAAATTAAGAAATGTCCGGATTAAGAAATTGCGAAATGGAAAAACTAGTAAAATATAAAAAATGGTAGTTTAAAATATTTAAAAAGATTATTTTGTGTGTAGCATATTTTTAACAAATAATATTTTTGTTTAAATGCTTTTTACCGAGTTGAAAAATAGTTTTTTATATTTTTTTTCTGGTGTGTTTTTGAATAACAAAACATCAAATAAACCTTCAACTTTTCCTCTGTTTTCTTTGAAAATTTTATAAGAAAATCTTGGAACACATTTCAAAATATGCATTATGTAGTATGAACTTAATATGTTGAAAATTAATTGAGACTATATCAACTTGATTCTTATAAGTTACGCCCAATATTTTATTTCGTACTTTATATTTTTATCAGACCAAAAAACGTAGCGTAACCTTTTAAATATAAAAAAATTAAATCACAAACACATTCCATTCTCACACTACTGTACTCTTTACAAACTCGAATCAAGTGTAAAAATAACATTATTAAAAGTTTATAGTAGTAAAAAGTTTTTCTTACTTATAACAGAGCATTCGAAGAAAAGTTTTCGCTTAAGTGAAAAATTCTATAACTCGTAAACTTATCTACCTGCTTTTACTTAGTAAGTTCTTGAAAACGGATATAGTTGATTTTGAAACTCTACGCTGCTACCCCTTTTCTTTCTTTTTTTCTGTCTTAATATAGTTAAATTGATCAGAAAATGTGTTTTTAGATTGATGGTAATGTAACTTTAGGAGAAAATATTGCTGATAATGGTGGACTTCGCAATGCTTTTAAGGTACGTTTTTTTCCAGTTGATTTGCTTAGCTCGTTCACGCCTTGTGTTACGCCTGAAAACGGGACGGAAAAGAGAAAATACTGGTAGAAGAACTATTTCAATAATAGATAATATTCGGGAGGAGTTAATCTATTCTCAACAATAACAATTCACTGTAAGGAAATCTATCACGGCGAAGAAGCAATTCAATATAAAAATTGCATCCGTTAAAAACAATTGGTAGTTATGGATTTTTATTATTCCCGGAAAAAAACTAAAAAAATGAAATTTATTTGTTACCAGTTTTTACTTCGGTGCGTCGCCAAGATGAGAAAATCTAGCGTGACCCACCGGTGGGTCACCCCGGCGTGAACGTGTTCAAAATATACTGCTCAAAGAAGAAAAAAATCCGGTGAAGTAAATAAAGTCTCCCGGTAATACACAATATTGAAAAAAAAATGAGCGAAATGCTATAAACAAGAAAATGAAGGAAAAATATAATGAGCGAAAATGATATAAATAGATTAACTACATTAATCAACTAGTGGTGTTCGTTCATCGAATTCAATCACAGATAAAATTCTGAAAGGGGAGTAATGTGGTGTAACTAAGACATGTTAACTTTATTCTATATTGAGGTACCTTTTGATAGATGAAGGTTGAAATAGTCGATAATTAATTTCCCACGCACTAAACTTATGCTAAAAGATAAACAGCATATGTGGACTTTGAAATAGACTCCAAAATCGTACCGGCATGATTTAGGATCCCACAGGAGATTCAATTTAGGCAACTACGTCACTTCTTAAACAAAGCGTTATTCCTAGCCTCAAACAAATTGTTCGCTGCCGACGATACAAGTAAAACATAACAGAATAAGTTGTTTAACATTTATATGATATATTTAATAATTTGAAAACAACATTAGATCTATATCCTTACACGGGATGCTCAAGAATTACATTGAAAAAAATCGATAAATTAAAATAAATACTAAACGCTTGTACTCAGTGACTTGATTCTTCTGCATGGATCTTCACCTAAAAAAAGTTCCATAATTTATTCTAACGTCAGTACTTTCTTTAAGAATCAAAGGAGATACGATTTAGGCAACTTTCCACAAATCAATATTGTACCGAGCACAGGGGTTCGTTTCGATTAGAGATGAATAAAACAATCTAAGATTACTAAAATTTATTATCAGAAATTTTTAGAAAATACGCAATTTCCAGCACTCAATTCCAGCACAAATTTCAGTGCAGCTTCATAATCTCGGACGAGTCAATGAGCTCACCAGAGACTCGCAGATCAGAATAATAATGCAGACACAAATTAATACTTAACTGGCACTCTCTCTCTGTGAGGTCCAGTGTTGTTCATATAGGCTTGGAGACGAAACCCCGGAACTTTCGACTTGATTCTATACAATTGTCGTATGATTCCGTAAATATTAGATTGATCGCTTCGAAACAAGAATTTTCCAGAACTATCATTGTGTCGCAAAAATGGTCGCCAAATTTCGCCAGAATTATCGGCAAAAATGTCGCCATACCAAGTATTTCATAAGAAAAGCTTTAGGCGTTATTTTTTCTCTAAATTATGTTAGAATTACTCGATTTTTGAAAATTTTCTTATTAAACTGCCTAGTTAAGGGTTATCTTATATATTTAGCCTAATAACAAAAGAATATTTATAAAATTTATACACATATTTATAAATTTGTAACAATATTGTTTTTTTATTATCAAATATTAATGCAATTATTATAGATGAAAAAGCTTTTAGAAAATTTTAAAAAAAAAAAAAATAACATCATTTTCCTGACATATTTAGGCATTCAAACTTCACTTGGCACTTGCCGATGAACATTTAACCAACAGAAAAATATTATCTGGTTTATCTGCGAGTCCAGAGCAGTTGTTTTTCATTGGATATGCTTCGGTAAGTTACGCTTTTTATTTTCTAATTAAAAGGGGTACACTAGAGTTAAAAAACAAAAAAGTTTTTGACCAACTAATACTTAAATCATAATAAAATAACGTACTAAAATAAATAATTTTTGCCGAAAATTTTATTTCTAAGTTTTTATTTCTCTACAATTAATGAGTTTAATTTTTTAAAATGTTAGCAGGTAATATTACATTTATATTATTTAAATAGTAAAAGAAAAATTACTATACTTTGCTTTTCAAATATGATTTTGCAATTATTAATATTGACAAAAAGAAATATTTTCTCTGAAATCACCCTTAGTTGAATTATTCTGTCATTTTTTTAGATTTGAGTTATTTGTTTTGGATATATTATCAGAAACTCAAATCTTATTTAAAATGCTGTATCATAAAGTCATTATTTTGATAAGTATTTCTTCCTATAATAAAATATAAGACCACAACTGAGTACCACAGTAAGCTGATTTACCTGACTAAAAATTTTAATTTGCTCTCGACTTTACTGTTGACAAAATTTTTATTTGGAAATCAAGTTCGTGTTTCGAACAAAATTGTCAAACTTGATTCTTGCTGAAAAAAAACAACAACTTCAAACTAATTGAAGAAAAATAATTTATCAAGAGATTTTTAACAATGAGCTTAGCATCTGATTGGTACAAAGGAAGAGTGATATTAGGCCTAGTGAGAGCGCTGTTTTAAATGTATTTTGTATCAGGTTTCCAGAAAAAAAGGGTTTTTTGTTTTTGGTAAGAAGTATACGATCAGATCTTATAAATTCCCCGCTTGTAAAAATTTTCGTCGAAGTTGTCATGTCTGTAAAAGTTCATCATAAGTTGCTTACGCAAATGGTAACATAAGGTTTAGAACAATGGAAGGGTGAATACAATGCTGGAATTGGTCGAATTATAAATTATTCTACAAAAAGTTTTCAAACGTTGCAAATTTTAAAATGATTGATATTTATTTTAGTAAAAATGTTGTATTGATTTTTATGACTTAAAAAAATGTTGAAATAGTTTCTAAAATACAAAATGTACGAGTTTTGGGGTGTTTTGTTTTTGTAATTGTATTAGAGAGAAAGGTGTTTGCTAGAGATGTACGGGGTCTTAAAATTTTCCCTGTTCCGGGTACCCTACAATAATGTTTTTTTTTACAACCAAGCAGGTTCAGGTAACCGGTAAAATTTGAATTTATTACCCAACCGTATATTTTAACACTTACGCATAGCAATATAAAAATTGTATAATTGTCGTTTTCTGAAAATAAAATTAACATTTTCACAGCTATCTATTTGTATGTCGTTCAGAAAGATTTTACGTGATAGTATAGTAATACTTAAGATATTTAGAATTTTCTAAAAATTAAGCCACTTTGCCAACATCATAACTGCCTTGCTAATATATTCACATGTTTGAATGATTGATTTATCATGGTAGTTAAAACAAATTTAGATTCAACTATTAAAAATAAAGTTTATACGTCTAAGTATAAATAAGTAGTGAAGCATAAACAGAGTTTTCATCGCAGAAAAAAAATGGGTGAGAATTTCTCACCCTTTCTCAAAAACAGGGTGAGATTTCAAAAAGTTAAGTGAGATTTCTAAAAATATAAAGCACAAAGAGACTTGAAGAAAAAAAATCATTTCTTTAATTATAATACATTTTTAACATCTTCTAATTTTTAAAGCATTGAATATTTTTGCTGCATCATCATATGCAAAATGTTCTACATCTACTTTTTCATCAGCTATTCTCATTAGGTTGCTCAAATGAGTGTTTGTTTCGTTTTGATCGTTTCTACCCACGTTTGTTTCATTTTCATTTGTCCGTTTCGGAGTAGAAGATATTGCCTTTACAAGGTATTTGTCCATCTTACATTAATGGGCAAAAAATTTGAACTTCTTACATGGAGAAACCTTAACTACGGTAAACACGTGGTTGCAGAGAAATGCGTTCTGAAAGAGGTTTCGTGGTTTGGAGGGATGGTGTTCTGTTGTTCTTAAAGGTTCTGAACAATACTGGTAAATAGGGAAGCTAGATAATGGACAGATGTTGAAAATAATGAAAGATCCAGGAAGAAAAATGTAACGGATTTTATTCTAAATGGCGCAATGAGAAATTTTTTTCAAAATGCGAGAAATTCGCGAATTTTGAAATTGGTTTATAGAATGCGCGAATTTCTCGCGGTAATCATTTTTTAATGCGAGAAAAGAAAAAAATATGCGAGATTCTCGCGTTCTCGCGCTGTAGTGAAAACACTGCAGAGAAAATTTTCTCGGCGACTGTTTACATTTTCCTTACGTAAGGTATTGTTAAATTTTATGAACTATAAATTTGATTGAAATCGCCAATTCCATGTATGTATTCTTCTTCATTATTGTTTTTGTGGCATTTTCAATTTTACTTTGAGTTTCAACTTTTTTTTTTGAACAAATTTTAATTAAAGAAAGGTTTTTAAACAAAGTAACTTGACTCACTTAATTGTTCAACTTTAATTTGTTATACTTTTAAAAAGAATGTAGTTTTTGTTTTCTACTATTTAGATCTGGTGTGCCAATATGACAGAAGAATTTGAAAGCCGTTTTGGTACAAGCGATCCTCATAATCATCCAAAACTACGGTATAATTCTGAAAGATTTTCTCTACCTGACATTTTCGATGCATAATCTTGTTTTCTGTTATTATTGAATTTTAAATTATTTCATATAATACAGGGTTATTCATAATTCTCTCCGCCTGTAAACGCCATTTTTCTTTACTACAACTGGCTTCAGTGGTACATGTTACTGCCATCTACCGGCAACTGCTTAAATTAAAACTTGAATACTTTCGGAATAATTAACTTTTCGGAATAATTGAATACTTTTCGTTCTTTTGTTCATATGTTCTTTTTTGCCATATTCGTCTTCGTTTTTTTACTATAACGCTTCGAAACCCCGGAGGGAATTATGAATAACCCTGTATAGATGTAATAATATTCAAGACGTATTATAGTTTTAAACAGGTATTACACAGAGTTATACAAAAAGATAAGACCCAATTTAACTAATGCATATTTTACAAATTATAAATTGGATATAACAGTCTAATATCGTAAAAGCGAGGCTTTCAAACTATTGTTTAGAACCGCTGGGGCATGATTGTTGCGTTATAGACAAATAAAGTCGAGTTGAAACTCCTGTGTTTCATCTTTATTTGAATTCCCTAATTTTTTTTCTTCCATTTTTTAGAATTACCCATATTTTTTTTTTTTGTTCTTATGCTAGTATCCCGGTCGCTAATATGACATTAGATCCTATGAAACTGTACAGGGCCATTCTCAGTGAATGCGGTGAGGAACCTGATTGGGGAGTTTTTCGCGGATCCATCAATTCGATTCGCATGAGAAAAAAAATTGCAGCCAATGAGAGTGATGCTTTCCTTTTTGAACTGTTCATGTAAGAATGTGAACTGTCATTTCATATTCATATTGGTAACCACTTAAAGGTTTGCCGTGCTGTAAAAAAGAAGGGAGCACATTGAACATTTATAACCTGGGATGGAGAAGAAAAAAAATAGTAGCGTTACCTTTTCATTAGTATGTAGGTTGCTCGTATCCAATCTATACCTCATAAAATACAAATCAATTAAATTGGGTAGATCTCTCTTAAAAAAAACTGTGTTTTATGATGATCGTGATATAATTTAATAAGCGTAGTAGGACAACTTTAAATAGTATGAGGAAACAATGTATGAAAAATAAATGATATAAAATTGATAACTCGGTATTTTAAAAAAGTGACTACTATCATTTAAAACAAAATATTAAATATGAATTTGCCAATACTTAAGCAAATTACTTTGTACAAGTTAATTTAAAAATTGGCGTATTTTTTAAAGTTATTTCCTTATCCAATTATGTAAGTAGGCAAATAGCATATTATTAAATTAATTGATAACAAAAGTTGGAGTTTAGGAGCGTCTTAACGACATAAAAAAAAATCAAGCTAAGCTGTCTTTTTCTACAAGCCAGTTCTAGTTATAATCTAAGGGTATGTAATAAGAACTGATTCTTACACAAATGGCTTTTAGACAAACTATTATATTGATTAACCATATTTTTAAAATATATTATATTATATTATACTATTATTATATTATATTATTATTATATTATATAATTATTATTATGTTATATTATTATTACTTGCATACTTACTGCCTTTATCAAAATCAAGTTAGTGTTAATTATTGTGCAATCCGTCGAAATATTACAAACATTAAACACAAAATAGCCAAAATATGGCTTTTGAGGCAATAGTTTACAACACTTCCTGCCTTTATCGAAATCAACTGAATCTTAATTTATTTTTGTGCAATCCATCGAATGTTACGAACAAAGTATTACAAATTAGCAATCGAATTATAGTTTTTGCATAATTTATTTTAGGGTCAACGTTCCTCTTGCTAATTCTAAGGAGTTTGCCAGAGCATTTAAATGTAAATCTGGAACACCAATGAATCCAAGGCGTAAGTGTGTGCTATGGTGATAAACATTATATGTTTGGAACTAACGGTGCCAAGACAAAGAATGGATATTTTTTATAAACATACCAAGAACAAGACGGATCCATATTATGCTTAATTTAATTTCTTTCATGGTGATAAAAAAGATTTGAACATTAAAATTGTATTGCTAACGGAATTATTTTTCTTGCATAATTTCCTCTTATTTTTTGTTGTTATAAATTGTAAATGTATATTAACTGGAATAAATTTAATTTTTATATTTTGCTATATGTATTTTAAACTGTATAAATTAGACATTTTGAAGCGTATTCATAGTGACAGGCAGGCCAATTAATAAAATTTTAAAACAAATTCATACATTTTTAATCGAAGTTTATTAATAGAGACAAACTTGATGCATCTTAAACATATCTGCTTTCAATCAATTTATTAGAACGTTCAAAACTTTAACATGTGTAAAGCGAAATAGTACATTAACTCTATAAATTTTTGTACCAAAAAACAAAACAATGAGAAAAATAACTTGTTGAATGTGTATGTTTGATTGTGATAGACTAAAGTAATTAATTTAAAATTGACCGAGCTAATTATTTTAAAATAAATCGATAATTTTCTTTAAAAAAATCAGAATTAAAATTATCAATGTAAATTTTGAAATTTATTAGTTAAGGCATATTTTTAGACCTATTACGCGAATTAGGCTTACATGTCGATGTTAGTCTAACTCTCGAACATTACTATTAAGCCTTTCTTTTTGCTTTCAGATACTTATTAAGAATCACAGATGGCGACACTAGAGTAAATTTTCAAAAATAAAATGATGTTGACATTCTTTTCACTGTCTAGAAATAAAGATTATCCAATTAAAAATTACATGAAACGAAACATGCTTCAAAGGTTATATCAAATGGAGAAATTCACTGTGCATTTTTTTTTAAATTCACATTCTTTTAAAATATATTCTTAAAATTTTGCTGATGATAGTTCATACTATCTTAGTAACGATCTTTGATTTTCAAAGTGAATTATTGCATATTTTTTATAAATAAACACCTCGCTTTATTATATTGGAAACAAATTTATACGTTATGTTCCAGTTAAGATTCGAAACAAGGAACATATAGTTTTGAATTAGTAATGTTATAATACTGATATCATTTATCAAGACAATAGATGGCAGCACCATGACTTTACAAATACAAATTACTATTTGCAATGTATTTCTTATCATTTCGAATAAATACAAAATTGTAGTTAACCACGAAATTATCGTTGAAAAGTACATCATTAAAAAAATTTCTCTTTTTATAGAGTCTTGTTCGCGTGATTTCGCCTTCATTTTCTTAATAATCTTTTTTTTAGTAGTTACTGCAACAGATATCGCGATTTTGTTTTTATTTTTTTTTATTATTTTTTTTTAACGTGATAATGATTTATAAAATGCGAAAAAGAAAATAGTGTGTTTTTCCTCCAACAAAATGAAAGAATATCGATCATATTAGAATAAAAAAATATTTCAATTACATATTCAATTAGAAAAATGTAGATATTATTTTATTCGAATAGGGTTTTTTCGTTGTAAAAAGTATCTTACGAAAAGATATTAGTGCTAGATAAGTTTGTCGCAGAAAGCCCGAAAAAATACTGCCATAGGGCACACAACTTGATCTCTTTGAGGGGCAGGATTTTTTTTTAAATAAAATGCATTGTCAAAATTATTTTAGTTTGGCTCTATTAGAATAATTTATTTAAAAGAATTTTTACATCATTTTGTGTACATCGTTAGAAGCGACAACCCTTCAAAAAGTATATAACCTGCTCAGCAACTAATTTTGTTCATTCTAGTAAGGAAGTAAAAAAAAAACAGATCTGTTAAAATATGAGGACAATTTGAATAATATTTTATGGTCACTCAATTGCTGAGAGGATTTTAATCCCTGCTATAAATGCATGGAATAGTTGTATAAAAGATAGCACCACAATTTTAAGTGTATTTAAATTCATTGAATTTTACATTTGGAAAATAAACAGTGACATGAAATTAAAGCTATAAATAGCATGTATCAATTTTATATACTTCTCAATAAACGTTTAGTACGTCTCTTTTTTTTCAATAAAAGTTTATTATCATTAAAGTTCAGGAATGAAACAGTATTTGGGTTTAACTCTTACGATTTTGTCAAATTTGAATTCAACTAAGAATGTTGAAAAATTTAGTTTGTCTTTAATCTAAATTTTAATTACTGGTTTAGTTTGATTTATTTTTCAGTTTGTTAAAAACAGGAAAAATTAATAAGAATGAGAAATCAGACAGTATAAAACTTGTAATGCTAGTTCATAAAATATTATCGTAGCAATTTGGTTATTTGTAATCTTATTAAAGTTTTAAAAAAATTGCCTTATAATTAATTCTATTCAGCATAATGAATAGTATAAAATAATTGAATTTTTAAAATACCCCATTAGACAACACTGAAAATGTTAAGAATAATTGAATTTGTTAAAACAACTGTTATTGTAAAAACATTGCTTTGAAATTAATTTTTAAAAAATTTCTTCAGTTTTTTTTATACTACTGAATAAGCTCTAAATTATTATTTTCGATTCAAAGCTTTTAGGATGTGACGTTCCGTTATTTATTTTGCTCATGATAAACAAAGTGTTTCACGATAATTTTCATGAATCATAGTCTCAAATACACACACGTTTAAGACAACAACGATTGTACTTTCTCTGCGTTGCTCAGACGGTGTATGACTATTTTTAAACTTTCTCTGATCAATTCACATGCACCTTCAGTACTGATATTCATTTTTAGTAGTTCCGATCTCTTATCTCTTTATTTTATACAAAAAAATATACAGAACCGAGTAAAAAGAAACTTGTAATTTTTTTAACATTCAGAAAACTTATTTAAATTTCAAATTATGCCTGGATTTTCTGTACCACTTCAGACCGAACCCATAAAATATTTTTTTTCCATTGCCACTGTCAAAAAAAACCCCCAATAAATTCAGCACTTTTTCCAATGTTACATTAGAGATAAAGATGTAAAATATTGAAACATGATTTTTCAGTAAGAAAGTGAAGGTTTATTAAATGCTAATAAGTTGTTTTAACTTTTTTTCCGTCAGAGGGTCAGTTAAAGTTGCGTACCTAATCAGAATCCCAAATATTTCATTCCGATAGGTAGAAATCAATTTACTGACTAATTATTTTACTTTCAAAGTACAGTATTTGCATGCAATTTAGTAAAGTTAAACAGTATATTAGCTTAGACCAGGAAACTTAATTTTTACTTATTCGTTTTTTGGACGTTTTAGGAAAGTTGCTTAAATTGTATCACTTTTCCCATTTAAATTTTTATCAGCCACAAATCACCACATTTGAAATATTTAACAACATAATAAGGTTATTCAGATACTTATATTATTTTACGGTATTAATATATGCGCATTAAATACTGGAAATTAATAATTTTCGTAATATCTGCAAGTGGTACGATTTAGGAAATCGATTTTCTAATTCGTACCACATGCTCCTTAGATCATGCCAACATCAAAAATATTAAGTATGTATTTTAAAATGAATAAGTAGACCACGTGTAACCTGTAATCCTAAACAATTACTTATTAATTAGCATAATAAGAAATACTGGAAATTAATAATTTTCGGTATTAATATTTGCGCATTAAATACTGGAAATTAATAATTTTCGCAATATCTGCAAGTGGTACGATTTAGGAAATCGGTTTTCTAATTCGTACCACATGCTCCTTAGATCATACCAACATCAAAAATATTAAGTATGTATTTTAAAATGAATAAGTAGACCACGTGTAACCTGTAATCCTAAACAATTACTTATTAATTAGCATAATAAGAAATGTGTTATTTAACGGTTACAAGCATAGTAACAGTTTTATAAGCCTCTAAAATATCTCTGAAGCATAATGATTTATACTCCAAAACTCAAAAGTGATTTTTATAAGTCCTGCTTGTGAAGACTACTTCTTTTTGGGATCTGTAATCTACTGCCATCTTAAGTTTTAGAAATGGAAAAATTTGTTCGATTCAAGCGTTCAACATAGAACAGTTCGGTCTGTCAAATCACATTGCTAACCATTAATAACTAGATCATTGCTTCACTAAACAGAAGGCTCATTACTCATATGTTTTTCTTAACTTTTTCTTCCTTGGAATAAAGAACATAGATCTCATCATAAGGATATTAAATCCCATTGAATTTACTTAGTTTCTTTACGATTGATTTACGTTTAGATCGGGGCTTTCTGTTCGTTGAAAATCAGTTTAATTGAAGATTGGCCTATTGATAAGTTAAATCCTTTTAAACAGAGTTCTTAATTGCTGCAATCTCATTACCAGCCACACTCTGGAGATGCAGGGGTACCAACTATCTACGCTTTTGGAGAAAATTTTCTCTAGTGGCAGCTAAGTTTATGTTTCAATGCATTATTCTTTGTTTCGAATTAATTAATTATAATTTGATTTTAAGTTATTTTCCACACCATTACATCAAAAATTTACATGCCTCTTTCTTACAGTTATCTCGTTGGTAAAGCATTTTTTATGATATATTTTGTTTTGGGTGAAAATTTGTCCAGAAATAGTTCTCAATAAGCCGCTTATTGACAGTTTTGGTGTGCTTGAAAACATGTTCAGTAATTGAAATTAATACGTTGTTCATAAATCGTGCCACTACGATTCAGGTCTTGCATGCGCGATACCATATAGGCAACTACGTAACGTTTTAAAAAAGTGTTATTCTAAGCCTCAAACAGTAACTAAATAGTTAATTAACAAGTAAACATGACAGAATAAGTTATTTAACAATCATATGTGTTTAATAAACTGTACATTAGTTTTCTGTTATATCCTTTCACAGAATGTTCGAATATTACTCTGAATCTTGTAAAATAAACTTAAATAAAGACTAAAGGTAAGTACACTGTAACGTAACACTTCTGCATGAATTTCAGTGCTGAAAATGCCTCTTAATTTAACTGCTAGAGCGTTTTTTATGTAATAAATCTTTTAAAATTGGAGGTGGTAATATTGGGGAGCAGTTCGATGCATGCAATTTTCATGTATAGCTTATGACTTCAAAGAAAACTTTGCTTAATTCAGCACTTTATTTAAGTCGTAGCAAAACTGCACGATATTATGGTTCAAATTACTATATTATGATACAAACTTGAACTGAAAACATTCATCGTTTAGAAAGAAAGCACAATCGCTTTATTTTCGTAAACGTAAAAATAATGAAAATATTCTACGTAAGAACTTAGGAGCAACGCGAAAACATGCAATATAGCGACTCTTGAAGCAAAACGAACAACTTAATTTGAATAATGTCAAAGTGAACACATTTCAAACCATGCGCAACATTAACTACTTAGCAAACAGGGAACATCATCTTTTATTTTTTTCCCTCACACCGAACATTGTCGAATTTTGTCGAATACATTGTCGAATTTTGAAAAAAAAAAATGGTTTAAATTCATTTATCGAAGTCATGCTTTGTTGCGCTTTCACCTCAGACACCAGATTACAAAATATCCCGTAAAACTAAGTGTTGTGTGCAACATTTTTAACAAAAATGTTTATTTTTTTCCGGTGTAGGCGATGGCCTACATTGCGACATATCTGTATCGCGGCTTAAATGTTACCTAATTAATTTGACTCCTGTGTTTTTCATTACCTCTTCCTGTAAAAGGTTAGGAGGATGCTGAGATCGCATAATCTTGAACCCACTTTTTCCCGCTCCATTTGCGATAGTGTGAAGAAATTCATAAAGCAAAGTTAAAACATTAAACGTGACTGATTGTAAAGACCTTTAAAGTTCATAATTAGTAATTTTTAAGACTTAACTACTTTTAGCAGACATTAAACAACTAAAAATAATTTACTTATTTAAGAAAAATTATTTTCTTCCATGTTTTTATTGAAATCTTTTAATGAATCTAGAAAATTCAGAAATTTTTCAGTTCAAGATTCAGAAAAACAAACTGACACGAATGCTAGAGAAATCATCGACTGAAGAAAGAAATCATAGATAAATTCTGAGGAAAATAACATGTAAAATATTTTAACCTATATAGAAAATTTAGACAAAAATATTAACCTCTTAATTACAGACATGAACTCTAAGAAAAACTATTGCCGGTGAGAGAAACCATGTGATAAATTCTGTTGAAAAACAACCAATAAGACTTTCTTTGAAATAGCTAATCATTTGTCCTGATATTTTAATAGAAAAATATCAACTGTATTAAAAATAATGCGTTGAACAGCTGACCCAATTTTTGAGTTTATGATTACCAACGTTCAACTTCGAAGCCTTGAAATTTTGAACCCATTCTAGAAGACACGGGAACTCCTGGATCAAGCATTTGCTTTCATGAAGGACTTTTTGATAGAACCAACCCGCATTTGCGTTATATGAAAACTTACTTAATCCATGATCCGTCTACCACTTAGGACATTTTACGTCAGAACTGTGATCGGTGCGAGCTGCGTGCGGAATTTGTATGAACTAGCTATTGCTGAGATTCGGACTCGCGTCACCTCATTGGGAGGTGAGAACTATACCAAAGCCTCCTAGAGAAGTGCACTTCTTCTCTAGGAGGCATTGGCTATACCTTGGCGAACAAAGGTATTCTTTGGCCAAGGGCTATACCCATGTGCCGCCAAGGCTCAGTATAGTGTTATTGAAAATAAAAATAAAACTGCATTCTGTTTGAAATTTGAAGAAAAAATTGTTTAAGAAAAAAAAGGTATGGCAACTTTGAAATTAGCACAGATGTTCAATCGAATTTAAATTATCCCTTTTTCTAAAGCACCTGCTGCCTAGAGTATATTTGTCACAGTTCATTATCACTTAGTTTTTCATCACTATAAGCCTATCGCAATTTGAGTAGTTTCGCCTGCAATATATGAACCGTTGGTTCTGGAAGTGGAAAAAGTTCATTTAGAGCTAAAACGTAATTATTTACTTACGTCTCGTTTGTTGTATTTCGATGTTTCAACACATTATAAATGTTAAAAACAACACTCACATTAAATAATATTTGATAATGTATTTAAATTCATATAAATAATAACCCTTTGATGCAGAGTTTTTTATTTTTCATATTTTGTTTCAATACTTTGTATCAATTTCGGATAAAACAAGTGAAAAATATTATATTTAGTGTTTTAATAATTTATAGTTATGAAATATAGTATGATCTGCGTAAAAGGTAAAATCCTCCAAAAATGACTCGCTTCCAAACAATAAGTTTTTAATTATGCACTTATTTAGATCTAAGATAAACAGTTATTCCGCCATTGAAATTTCTTTAATTTACGATACAATTATTGATACATTTTTAAATATGAATGGAAAAAAAATTCTATTTTTTTCTAAATTTTATATTTTAGGCCAAACATAATTCTGATTATCTAACAGTTTCTTTTAATAACCATTAGACTATTTTTTATAATTAAAAAATGCCAAAAAGTGTTTCTGCTGGTAATTAGTGCGTTAGATAAAAATATATAAAAGGGACACCGGTGTCAAAAGATTAAAATCCTCGGACTTTAATCTGCTTTCAAATATAACGGCGCGTATTTCAGAAAATTTATCTTTATATTACTAATTTTTAAAGTATTATTAATTTTTAAGTTGTTCAATCCTTCCCATACATGCAAAGTGACAGTTGTATTTTTATTGCTCCATTGCATATAGTGTATGAAACCTCCAGTCATAATTTCTAGCATTTCTGGGTTGTTGTTTTTTTCGGAAATGCTTAAGTCCTTCGGTGCTTGTTTTTCTACATTATCTATGTATTCTAAATTTATTTCATAAATTTAAAAAATACTTTTTTAGTTTCTTTGAGTGCTGACACAAGAGCATATTAGGAACATCTCATCCCTGACTGACAATAATGTCAGCTAATCTTTTAGTTCACCCACCCATTCCATCAGATGTTCCTTTTCCGTGTTCTTTAACAAATTATTGCCAATGGAGTCTGTCAGAAACTTTGCTACCATAGTTGAAAATCTTTTGTACAAGTTCGTTTTGAACATTTTGATTTCTAAGATCCTTATTTTAGCGAGAAAAAAAAACATCCAGGAACCGCGATGACTCCTTGGTTAAGGCACTGAGTTGTCATTGTTAAGGACTGGGAGTATCATTGGCATCGGAACCCAGCTTCAGATTGATGAATACCAGCTTGTCTGAGAACTAAATGTGGTTGGTGCGCAATGTTGTCCACATTACCACTATCATACCGTTGGCTACGAAATTGTGGAGCCTTAACCCCATTGACACAGAGATATTTTACTCTATGAACATGAAAAGTGCATACGTATCAAAATTTTTCTTTTGGACATCGAGCAGATTGACTTGTGCTCTTTAGAGTTTTCTGGTATTTTAACTCTGCAGAATTTGTTAGGTGACTCCCATCATCCTAACATTTTTGCATTTCTAGGCGCAATTAGTATTTTATATTGCGCGTAAATAACTGTTTTATACTATCAACACTTTTATCTGATTTTATTCACGTTTTGATCCTGTTTTATCTTGTTTTATAGTTATGTATTAGCTGATTTTATTCGCGTTCGAATACTCTTGTTACGGTATGTTAAGTCCTAGTAAGAAAAAGTAGCAGGAAGCTTTTTACCTACGATTCGTTTTAAAATCGATTGTTTGGCGCAGCATGTCCTTTTGTGGACCTTCTGCCATTAAACCCTACATTCAATTCGAGTTTTCTTTTTCAATACTAACCTATGAACTACAGAATGCAGAGCCACATTTTTTTTTGGAGCCTTCAAACTGTACAGATTTGAATTGGACCGCGTCCATATCGCCGACTTCAGTTCACCAACAACTTCGACAGCTATCATCGTCTGACACGATCATTTTATGGACAATTTAATTAAATTTTGATTTCTGTTTTTGTCCAAATTTTCTTTATTATTTTTTTTCTTCGGAAAATAAAGCATTTTGATTTTTTTTAACATTTAATATACATTTTTTTGCTTCAATCATAAATATTCTCTTAGATAATTTACTCACTCAAAATTTGTTATTGCAGGATCTTAAGATGAATTTGAACAAGGCTCAACAGAGCAGTAGCGAATAGAAATGATACATTATTAAATTATTTAATGCAGTTTACACAGAATTGAAAATTAAAATATAAATATTGCCATTCCACAACTAAAAACATACATATTTTTAAACCTGAAAAAAAATCATTGAAGAAGACTATAAACACTCGATATCTCGTTATCAATTGTAAACAAATATAGACGATATTAAAACGCACCAACATCGGAATTTTTGGAATCGGAAATATTTAGCGTGTAAAGGCGCGTGATTTTGATGTAAACTTTGAGCATTAGGTGTCAATGTTTTTTTATTACGGTATTTGTGTAAAGTAGCTGCAACTATGTTTGTTATTCAGCAACACAAAATTAATTATCACAGTAAGTTATGTTACGCTTGAGAATCAATAAAATTACTTCTACGGTGCAGTATAAAGCAAAAACCATAAATTTTGGATACATATATCGTAAAATAAAATTAGTTTGTTTATAAAACATAGACACAGACAGAATATTAATATGAAGTCGAAGGGAATAGGCGTTAAATATTATCAAAATATCTTATGCAATTGATAGATTTATGTAAAACTTCTAAGGAAACCATAAATATCTTTATTATACAACTAAAAACATACATTCTTCTTTTAAAAGTTTACGTGATCAGTTAGTTAAACTAATCGAACAA